>NC_066582.1:36321704-36621704 GCF_024323335.1 Lathyrus oleraceus
CATGGCTTCTGGTGAAGATTCTTGTGAGATTCACATGCGTTTGCAAACACTGGAAATTTCTCATCTTTGAACCAACATTTTCTAAACTTCACCATCAAAGATCACCCAAACATACACACACGCTACTCACCTTACTCGATGTCGTTAACGACTCATAAACTTGGGTCGTAGCTCCACACTCAGTGTGTCGTTTACTGGAACACCCTTCCTCCCCTGTCAAAGAAGACAAGTGTTGGTGTTTTAAATATGAAACTTATTATGCAATAGGCTCTATCAACGACTTGATTTGTTTGATAGATTATGAGTCACAAGACGATGGAAACAGAAAAATTTATATTCGGTTATGGAACCCTACTTTACGATTAAGATCCAAAAAATTACCAACTTTGTATGACACGCCTTCTGATCTCTGTGTGCACCTTGGATTTGGCTATGATGATTCAGAAGACATATACAAGGTTGGTCTCAATTTAGTGTTTGTGCGTCATTATATGGAGATTTAGAGTATGTAAGTATACAAAGTGCAATATAATCAATTTTAAATACACTACATCATCAGTGATTTGATTGTAAAGTTTTGTTGTCTTTAAGAAAAATTAATTTGCTCAATGAGTAATAATTATGTTATGTTAAATATATAAGTTGAAAGCAATGTTTTAAAAACCGGACCGGAGATCGAACTGGTGAAACTTACGATTTAAGGTTCAATTCGTTCAACCGGTTCAAACTACGGTCGAACCGTTTATTAAATAAACTAATAATATAAAATTTAACTTCAGAAATATGTCACATTGTTGTTTCGTCAACAATCTGTAGCCTTCCTATAAGAGGGTTACTTGCAGGACCGACTACAAAGTCCTGGACTTAGTGTTTGAGCGTATGACTTTTTGGTAAATGATGTTTTTGAAAGGTTTAAAATGGTGTAAGCGTAACTCTTGATGAGTTAAGAATGTGATAAAAGTAAGGCAAAAAGGGAATGTATAAATGATAAAGCAAGAAAGATAAAAGGTAAATTTTATAAGAATAAATGACTTGTAAATATAAAATGGAGGCAAAGTACATTTTTTCTGAGGAGATTGACTCTTTTCTCGTAAACACTTTGATACTTCAAGCTTTACCCATAGTGCAAATATTCAAAATGCCACCCCTAGAATCTCACCTAACATTGGCTTAAATACTAGTTGAAAAATAACCGTCTGGAGGTTACAAAACCATCTCATGATGACACACGTCGGTCCACATCCCCCATTTTGATGAATAACTACCCACGATTTCTTTGAGTGCCCATGTTTTTTCTTCACCGCTCAAAACCTTCGACTTCGACCGAGGCTTACAGGTGTCAACCTACGGACTCGTCCACCATCCTGTCGAGGGTGCTCCAACAGGTCCCCTAGTCGAAATTGGCTTTCTCCCCTAGCCGAAATTTGTCAGCTAACAAATTGCCCCCTAAAAAGGCTGACTTCGACATGAGCACGTCGATCGAGGATTTAGCCTTTTGACGTTCCATATTTCAGCTAGTTGTCTTATCATTACTCATGACATCATATGTGATGATGACTTTTTTCAGCCGCGCGATTTCCAAGACACTCTATCATCATTTGCAGCTATCTCTAGGTTATGGGATCTCAACCGAAACCCAGTAACTCTTCTTGTTCCTCCCTAGCCAGCCACCTTTTAATCATCTAGTGCTCGACTGTTCACCTCACTGGCCTATAAATAGTCTCTTCTCCTTCTTCACAGACTCTTCTACTTCTATACTCACGCATTCTCTTGCTCAAAACTTCAGACACATTTCTGCATTGCAATTTCTCACACAACATCTCAAGAAACTCCAAACCTTTGCTTTATTTCATAATGGCCTCTTCTTCTCACGCCAAAGAAGTTGTTTCCTATGGTACTGGCTACAATTCCATCGCCTTCAAACTTACTGCTAAAGAGGGTATGAATCACATTCCTCAACCCACATCATCTGACGAAGCTATTATCAAGAACTGGAAACACCAGATGGTGATATCTTTCGTGGTTGACAAAAATTTGTTGGCTTTCCATGGACCTCTTGTTGACAAAAAGTCTTCTCCAAAGACCGTTGCAACCTTTTTTCCTGGGTATAAACCTGTTATGCCTCCTGCTTTCGATAGATCTGTCGTGCTCGACGTCAGATTCATGGAGGCGAAAGCCAGGGTTTTTCGATCCATGCCCACTCCTGGAAACAAGGAATACTTGGTGTGGCTTAACAAGGTCCAACGAAAGCGTCAAGACCAATGGCGGAGTGCAGGAATTTTCGACCTCATTCAAGTATCAAGGTACGCCCACCGTGTCAATCCTTGCATGTTGTTGGCGTCCGTATATTTTTGGGAAGGCTCGACCAACACCTTTCAGCTGCCTTGTGGGATGTTGACACCCACTCTCTTCGATGTGGCGGCGATCACCGGCCTTTCGCCCCTCAGGGAAACCTTCGATCCAACCCTTTTGAAGGAGAACACTTTCATGTTTGTTCGGGCCATCCTTCTGAACTATATCAAAGACCACCACAACAAGGACTCTGTCGAAGTGTCCGACGAGGAGCACATGACCTTCCTTACCTTGTGGTTCTCATACTACGTTTTAGGTCCTGGTTCTTTGTAGATTGCAAAAATTTATATTGCTTTGGAAATCCAGATTCATGAGGGTAGACAGGTATCGTTAGGAAAATTACTACTGGCTTCCTTGTATCAGGCTCTGGGGATGGCAACCCTAAAACTCAAACTTCTTTCCAACACTCCCAAAGCCCTGAACCTGTCAGGTCCTTTGTGGCTCTTGCAACATTGGTTAAATTCTACCTTTGAGTATCAGTTGGAATACACAATGTTGGAGCGTCTTATGCGACTGAACGAAGATCGATCAATCGAAGGAGCCAGGTTGGATTTGACGACCTGTCAGGAGACTCCAAACACCAGTATCTTCATGAAGTATTTGAATATGTTCATCGAAGCGGACATATTTGCTCTTGGCATGGTGCCATTTGCTGACAGAAACTTCAGCCCAAATGGTTCAAAGATCCCTTTCCCGGTAGCTCTTCATAAACTGCAGCTCAGTCGAACGTAATATGGAGGGATTTCTTGACTCCTACTTTACTGTCATACAGGATTGAACCAGGGTCGAAGGGGTTGGTTTCATGAGTTACCAACAGAACCTCGTGGCTCATCAATTCGGCCTAAGCCAGATGGTTCTGAAGCCTCTGGTATCTCATGACACCGAGATTGTCTGGTATGGTCGAACGTTAACAGCTGATGATCACAAGGCTTGCCTCCGTTTTTGCAGATCTACTAACCGTTACGAACTCCTAGTTTTTAGGTTTCAACAATCTTTCCTGACAACCATTTATTTTGAAGAATGGTGGAACTCCTAGTACAATCATGCTTTCCCAAGTGACCAGTTTCTTCAAAATATGGTCAACGCACTTTCCACTATCGCCAGCGATATACCGCCTCTGCCTCCATCCGTTACTGCTCCCGACCCAAAAATCCAAAAGCCTCATGTTGACAAAGCCCCAAAAAAGGTACCTGTAAACTAATTTAGTTTCTTCTTTTATTGTATTTATACCAAACTAACAGTATCTTGGCTATCAGGGTCGAAAGAGGGTCGCCCCTCTGCGGAACCGACTCTGGCGAAGCCTTCGAAGAAGCAACGAGTGCCTTCGACCCCGCCTCCGCAGGTATTACCTATTGTTATACGGTGAACTAACTTCTGTGTTTTTTGCTTTCGAAAGCAAATGTCGCGGATAGCAAGAGTCGCCACCGACTTTTCTTTTATCCAATAAGGAAAGGCGGAAAAGAACAGGAAAGACCTTGATTAGATTTTGGGTTCGGGAGGTACATTATACAAAGGGAAGGTGTTAGCACCCTTTGTATCCATGGTTATCCATGGGCTCTTAATTGCTTAGCTCACTTATGTTTTCCTTGTTTGAGAAAGTGTTTGGGAAACTGTTTTGAAAGGAGAGTTTAACTTTGTAATGATTCTTGTATGAATGTATACAAAGTGTTTATCTCGAAGGATGTTTAGAAAAATATAACTCGACGATGATTCTGGTGCGAATGTATGCCAAGTGGTGATTTTCTAAAAGATGTTTTGAAAAGTGGGAGGTGTGAAAAGTATTTTAAGCTGCGAGCAAGCATTTAAGAGTTATACCTAACCAAGGTCTTTATGGGTATTTCCTATCCTTAGGAGGGTAAAATTGTCCTTACTATTGAGAAGTAAGTAGTCTTATCCTTTGGATGTAAAGGGACATCGTAGGGTCGTCGATTGGTCATTGAAGGCAACATTTGTAAGGATACCTTAGCATTCGAAGGGACGATCATCATTTAACCGTAGGCTACCACGAAGGGTCATCGAGGGACAAAGTCATGTATTCGAAGGCAACATTCGAGGGACTATGATGATTTAACCGAAGGGTCTTTGCTAAGGGTATCCTTACATTCGCGGGACATGGCCGTAATATTGTAAGGCAACAAAGAGAGGGCCCAAATCATATGTTCGAAGGCAATGTAATCAGTTAAGTAATTAAAATGAATCTTCACAAGGGTATCCCACAAATAAAGCGGAATACCTAGCAAACTGTCTCTTCAGGAGTATGTGAACCCTCACAAAAATTCAACAAACGGGTTAGAATACCAAGCTAGGGTGCAACCAAGAATTGCACCAAACAAAGAATCACAGCAATAATGGTGTCAGGCAAACAGCGTGTAGATGCAATAGAAAACATGTCAATCAAGTACAGAACAGATTAGAATGCAAATGAAGAAAAACAAATACTGTCATGTTCGCTACTGCCTCGCCTAGCGAAGGCTTGGCGAACCCTCGCTACATGTTCGCTCAGCGAAGTGCTGGCGAACGGCTGCGGGTTCTGGGTTCTCCTTTGATAACAGTGCGATTTCCAGAACCCCAAACCCTATGGCATCCATTACAGAAATTACATGGTTAAACATTCAAGATATTGTGTTACATATTCATGCATACTTAAACCCATATGCAAAACCTAATGAGAAATTCAATCATAATGCCTCATGTATTTGCAGATATCAAATTAGGAGCATAAAATTAGTGGGGGTGGGGCAAACCTATTTGCAATTGAGTTGGACGGAGGTAACCTTTGTGCAGATGAGTTTCCTTCGGGGTATCCGGGGGTTACTCTGAATTCTCTTCGTTAGCCTCCAGGGTTTTTCCGGTTGCCTCTGTTAGGGTTTGCTTGTTCCCTCTCTGTCCACCGTCTGTCTCCATCTCTTCTCTGTGTGAAGTTCTGGTATTTATAATAATTGTGTCTTGGTGGGCTCAAAATTAAACCCAAAATTTTCTGGTATTTCGTGAGCTTGCTAGGCGAGTGAGGTAGCGAAGGATTCGCCTAGCGAAGGGTTTGCTCGCCTAGCGAGTATGCCAGTTTAGGTCATCTTCTGGATTTGGTAACCTGTGCGCTGGACCCTTCTTCCTTTAACATTAATGTCTTGCAAATGGATTAGAATGTCTTGAAAAATGTCCTGAACACTTAACGGGCAAATTTTGGGGTATGACAGTTGCCCCTGTTCAATATTCATAAACTGAGAGAGTTAGAATGGTATGTATGCCATTCGTGATCTGGAGGTGGAAGATTATTGAACACTTAGAATGCCCCAAAAATTTGCGCTTGTTAATTAAAAGTTAGTCTTGATGGAGATGGGCTTAATGATGCCATCCAGAAAGTATGAGGATGGAGGCTTCAGAGTGCGTCGTACATTAGACCATATCTGAAGACATGGATGTCATACTAGACCTTACGCTAGACCGTATAATGAGTCATCCTGATGAAATAAGGATCCGAATGGGTCATACACTACTGGGGATAAAGGATCAGAATGGATCATACGCTAGATTGTATCTGAATTGCAGAATGAACCGTCCGTTAGGCTGCATCTGGAGAGGTAAAGATCAGAATGGATCGTATGCTAGATCGTATTTGAGTAGCAGAATGAGTCGTCCATTAGGCGGGGGACTTCACTGGGGATGGAAGATCAGACCGGATCATACGCTAGATCGTATCTGAGTAGCAGAATGAGCCGTCCGTTAGGCTGTATCTGGAGAAATAAAGGTCAGAATGGATCGTACGCTAGATCGTATCTGAGTAGCAGAATGAGCTATCCGTTTGGCTGTATCTGATGATAAAAGGTAGTCGTACGCTAGACTACACTTCAGAATGTACCGTACGTTAAGTAGTATCTGAGGAATAAAGATCAGAATGGATCGTACGCTAGATCGTATCTGAGTAGCAGAATGAGCCGTCCGTTAGGCTGTATCTGATGATAAAAGGGGGTAGTCATACACTAGACTACACTTCCGAATGTATCGTACGCTAGGTAGTATCTGAGGGGATGAACATCCAAATGGGTCGTACGCTAGACCGTATTGGAACAGTTGAAGGAACCATACGTTAGGCTGAATCAGAATGAACTGTACGTTAGGCTATATCTGATAATATTTGTATATGTTGTATTTGCAATAAATGTCTGGGATGGGCTTAAAGATGCCATCATTAGGAGGATGTCAGAATGCTCATCAGAATGAACATCCATATGGATTATATCTGAAAGATGCATCTGAATCTAAAATGTAACCGATGAGGGTGTCCGTCTGAATGAACCTTTATTTTGACTGTATCGGGAGGATAATTAACCTGAAAAAGGTTAGTCTCATGCCATGTCATGATGCATGAGATGTTTTATGCTTGTGAAAATAAATGTGAACATTGCATGCATGTATATGATGCGAAATGATGCATGAATGAATTATGCGTCTGAAAATTTTTGCCAGGGGAAAATAAATCCCCATATTCTGGTTGGAGATATTTGTATTGATGACCCTTTCTTAGCTGGGGGTATTTGATTTCTTGTCTGATGGTAGAAATATTCACCAGGACCTGGCTGGGGGATAAAAGAGGTGACCAGTCTATCTAGTAATGCCAATTTCTTCTGGGAAATAACTGGTTTTGCTGGGGAATAGGATTAGCAACTGGATTCATCGGAAAGCATGGTTAGACTTTATCCTCGACCCTAAAGTCTTTTAGTAATTGTTATTCCTATTTTATGCATGTATTTTCGGTAAACATCAATCATGTTCAAACGCATATATTAATTCGAATTAAATCAATTGACGTTTATGCAAACAAAACAGAGAAAGTAAAACAAAAGCATCTTTTTGGAAATAAAATTGTATCGATTTTGAAAGAGGGCCTATAAACAGGAGATTTGAGTACAAGGAGACAGAGATCCTAGTAAGAGGAAATTGTCAAGAAAACAAAGAGAAAGCTATGAAGAAAAAGTCCTATTGATTTTAATTTCACTATTGTCATTATGTCTTCAAGCCTCTCATCTCCTGCTGTCGGATAGAAGTGATTGGCTTGTTCAGTCCCTTTGACTTGGGTGAAGCTGACCTAGAACAGGACATAGTCATACGCTTTAATCCCTAATTTTTGCCTGGACCGCCTTTTCAGGTTTTCAGTCCACCAGGATACCCTTTCTTGCCCAAGCCGCCTTTTCAGGTTTTCGACTTGCCGGGTGTACATTTTTATATGTTTATCCCTAGTTTTTGCCCGAACCCTTTTGGTTCGCCGGGATGCCCTTACTTTTGCCTAGATACGTCGACCTAGCGGGTCTCTTTTATGCGTAGTATTTTTTAACTATGTCTGCGTTCACGGGATGTGGGAAGTCTTCGCCATCCATTGTAGCAAGCATCATGGCTCCACCAGAGAATACCTTCTTAACTACAAACGGCCCTTCGTATGTGGGAGTCCATTTGCCTCTAGAATCACGTTGTGGTAGAATGATACGCTTTATTACCAAGTCGCCAATTTGATATACCTGTCTCTTGACTTTCTTATTAAACGCCTGGGTCATGCGCTTCTGATATATCTGTCCATGACAAACAGCCGCGACTCTCTTTTCATCAATCAAATTTATCTGATCGAGTCGAGTCTGAATCCATTCATCTTCATCTAAGCCTGCATCTTTCATAATTCTTAGAGAGGGAATCTGAACTTCCACTGGTAAAATGGCTTCCATTCCGTAGACTAAAGAGAAAGGCGTTGCCCCTGTCGAAGTGCGTACTGAAGTGCGATAACCATGAAGAGCAAAGGGTAACATCTCATGCCAGTCTTTGTATGTTATTGTCATCTTTTGTATGATCTTCTTAATATTCTTATTAGCAGCTTCTACGGTGCCATTCATCTTTGGCCGGTACGGAGAAGAGTTATGGTGTTTTATTTTGAACTGCGTGCAGAGTTCAGTAATCATCTTGTTGTTCAAATTAGTACCATTATCAGTGATAACTCTTTCAGGAATGCCATACCGACAAATGAGACTATTCTTGATGAACCGTGCCACCACATTCTTGGTGACAGAAGCAAATGAGGCTGCCTCTACCCACTTTGTAAAGTAATCAATAGAAACAAGAATGAAACGATGTCCATTAGAAGTAGTAGGTTTAATCTCTCCAATCATATCAATGCCCCACACTGCAAAGGGCCAAGGTGCTGTCAACACGTTCAATGGAGTAGGAGGTACATGTACTTTGTCCGCATATATCTGGCACTTGTGGCAAGTTCTGGAGTGATGGTGGCAATCAGCCTCCATGGTAGACCAATAATACCCTGATCTCAGAATCTTCTTGGCCATCGTATGTCCACTAGAATGAGTCCCAAAAGTACCGTCGTGTATGTCTTCCATAATATTTTCTGCTTCCCTTTTATCCACACGGCGAAGCAAAGTCGAATCATGATTACGTTTGTATGATACTCCATTACTCAAAAAGAATTTAGCGGAGAACTTCCTCAGAAACTTTTTGTCATTGATGGATGCCCCTTCAGGGTATTCTTGAGTTTCTAGATATCTTTTTACTTCGTGGAACCAAGGTTTCTCTTCTACTTCATCAGTATTCAGTTCATAATAATATGTTGGTTCATCTAATCGTGCAATGGTGATCATGGGAGCTTCATTGTCCCATCTGACTCTGAACATAGATGACATGGTAGCTAATGCGTTTGCCAACTGATTCTCTTCTCGTGGAATATGTTCGAATGTAATCTCTTCAAAGTATGGGATTAATGTCAACACCCGCTCTCGATAAGGGATGAGATTCGGATGTTTAGTGTCCCATTCTCCTTTGATCTGACTGATTACTAAGGCTGAGTCTCCGTACACACTCAAAAACTTGATTTTCAGGTCTATAGCAGCCTTGAGTCCCAAAATACATGCTTCATACTCAGCCATATTGTTGGTACAGTCAAAACATAGTCTAGCAGTGAAAGGCGTATGGCAGCCCCTGGGAGAAATAATTACAACACCAACACCATTGCCCAACGCATTAGAAGATTCGTCAAAAACCATAGTCCATCGGGATCCCAGTTCGGGTCCTTCATCTGGTCCAGGTTCTTCATACTCAGTAACAAGCATGACATCCTCATCTGGGAACTCAAAATTCATAGATTGGTAATCATCAACTGCTTGATGAGCCAAATGATCAGCTAACACGCTTCCTTTAATGGCTTTCTGAGTAGTATATTGGATATCATACTCTGTTAAAATCATCTGCCATCTTGCTATTCTTCCGGAGAGGGCAGGTTTCTCAAATATATATTTGATAGGATCCATCTTAGAAATCAATAAAGTGGTATGATTCAACATATACTGTCTTAGTCGGCGAGCAGCCCAAGCCAAAGCACAACAAGTTTTCTCGAGCAATGAGTATCTTGTTTCACAGTCGGTAAACTTTTTGCTAAGGTAGTATATGGCATGCTCTTTTCGACCAGACTCGTCATGCTGCCCCAACACACACCCCATTGAATTTTCTAACACGGTCAAATACATGATTAGAGGTCTTCCTTCAACTGGTGGCATCAGAATTGGAGGTTCTTGGAGATACTTCTTGATTTTGTCAAAAGCTTCTTGACATTCATCATTCCATATCATCTCTTGATTTTTCCTCAGTAATTTGAAGATGGGTTTGCAGGTAGCAGTCAAATGGGAGATAAATCGGGCAATGTAATTCAAGCGTCCCAAGAAACCTCTGACTTCCTTATCTGTACGGGGAACTGGCATTTCTTGAATAGCTCTCACCTTAGCCGGGTCAACCTCAATTCCTTTACCATTGACAATAAAGCCCAAGAGTTTACCGGATCTTACCCCAAAGGTGCATTTGTTCGGGTTCAATCTCAACTTGTATTTCTTCAACCTCTCAAACAGTTTGTATAAATGATTGAGATGTTCTTCTTCAGTATGAGATCTGGCTATCATGTCATCCACATATACCTCTATTTCATGATGGATCATATCATGGAACAAAACCACCATAGCACGCTGGTATGTTGCCCCTGCATTCTTTAAACCGAATGGCATTACTTTGTAACAGAAAGTGCCCCATTGCGTCACAAACGTAGTTTTTTCCATGTCTTCAGGCGCCATCTTAATCTGGTTATAACCTGAGAATCCATCCATGAATGAGAATACCTTGTGTTGAGCGGTGTTATCTACCAGAACATCAATGTGCGGAAGTGGAAAGTCATCTTTGGGACTCGCTTTATTCAAATCTCTGTAATCTACACACATTCGCACCTTACCATCCTTCTTTGGCACTGGTACCACATTAGCAACCCATTGAGGATAAGAAGTAACAGCCAGAAAACCTGCATCAAATTGTTTCATAACCTCGGTTTTGATTTTCTCAGACATTTCAGGACGCATGCGACGAACCTTTTGCTTAACAGGACGACAATCTTCCTTCATTGGCAAACGATGCACTACTATATCAGTATCCAATCCTGGCATGTCTTCATAAGACCAAGCAAAAATCTCTATATAGTCATGTAACATCTGAATCAATCTTTCTTTGACACTGTTTTCCAAGCCTGCTCCTATTTTGACTTCTTTCTTGTCTACTTCAGTACCCAGATTTACAGTTTCAATTGATTCCTCATGCTGCTGTATAGTCTTTTCCTCTTGCAGTAACAGTCTGGCAAGCTCTCCAGATACTTCACAATCTTCCTCACTTCCATCCTCGGCTTGGTAGATCGTATTTTCAAAGTCATAATGAACAGTAGCAGAATTATTATCAACAGGATCCAGAGTGGATATGGATCTGCAATTTGTTACGTGAGTGTGTGTAAGAAAGCATAGCTTGTTTAAAAGATGACAGGAAAGATAAAGAGCGCAATATTTGAATGCAAAAAGTCCATTGATTTATTGAATGTGGATATGCTTATGAAAATGACAAAACCCTTAACAAATTAGCTATTTGTGCCCCGGGCATAGACACAATGCTTTAAGAAGTTCCATTGTAAAAATTAAAAATTTGCAACACTAAAATAGGCAATAACAATTACTCCTGACTAAAGGAAATCGGGATAGTGTCTTCAGCCTTCCAATTATTGAGTCCGTCACCAATTGTTGGGAAAATCCAGCTATCCAAGTCGCAATCGCCATCAGCATCTTCTACAACATTAATCTGATCTTTGACTGCCTTTTCAAAGCTAAATCCCATGCCAAATCTATCAGACTTGTACGGTACGTTGATCAGTTGACCCCAGCCAGTACAACCACCATCTTCGACCACGGCTTGAGCGTCTTTCAGAGAAGTCATAGCAGGAGGAGCACGAATAACCTTGGGCACATGGGAAGTTGGCTTAAGGACAGGGCTGGTCGGAGGAACTACTTCAAATGACTGAGAAGGAGTCTCAAAGAATTCGCCATCCATCTCGACGTATCTGAAGGTATGCACACTACTGACAATATACTCTTCTTCTCCACACACAGTGACAATCTTACCCTCTATTGGATACCTCAGCTTTTGATGGAGAGACGAAGCTACAACACTTGCCCCATGAATCCAAGGGCGTCCCAGCAAGCAGGAATAGGCAGGACGAATGTTCATTACGTGAAAGGTAGTGTTGAAGACTTGAGGTCCTATCTTGATAGGGAGAACCACCTCGCTATGGACAACGCTCTTTACACCATCGTAAGCACGCACCACAATGTCACTAGGTTTCAATTCAATGCTTTTACAGTCAAGTTTATCGAGCACAGCTTTCGGTAGCACATTCAAAGAAGAGCCATTATCGATCAACACATGAGACAAGGTGATCCCCTTACACTCAAGGGAGATATGTAGAGCTTTATTGTGATTCTTTCCTGCTGGTGTCAGGTCAGCATCGGAAAAGCCTAGGCCATTGTCAACAACCAAGTTAGCAACATAATTTTCGAACTGATCGACAGATATCTCCTGAGGTACATGAGCGGTCTTCAAGAATTTTATCAATGCATTGGCATGAGATTCAGAAGATAACAACAAGGATAACATCGAAATTTTAGACGGAGTATGCCCCAACTGTTCTACCACATCAAAATCACTCTTGCGGATGATTTTCAGCATTTCTTCCATTTCCTGTTTGGCAACATCTTCGGTAGTAACTTCGACTAGTGTCCTTGACTAAGAAGGATTGATTACTGGTTCCTTTCCTCGAGTTTCAGGGATGGGAGGTGAGATTTCTGGAGAAAAGATCCTTCCGCTTCGAGTAATTTTACTAGTCCCAACAATGTCAATGTCATTAGGATTAGCAGAATTATCATCTTGCTTTATGCCGTGGATGTAAACATCACCTCCATAATTCCACGGAATGGCTTTGCTTGAGGAATACGGTACTGGGCCAGGTGCAGTAATAATTAGGGGAGCTACCTTGGGCTCAGCAGTAATCTTCACAGGCAATCTAGTGGCGGTAATCTTCACTGGAACTTTGGACCTAGCAATCACAGATATTTCTTCAATGGGGTTTTCCACCTCCGGAATCTTTTCTAAGAGAATTGTACGATCATCCATCAGCTGTTGAATACCATTCCTCAACTTCAAGCAATCATTGGGTTGGAGTATACAGAGATCGCAATTTTCAGCACAACCTGGAAATAAACCAGCTTGCAATAAATTCTTCTTGATGATCAGGAGAGGAGATGCTAAGTTAGCTACATTAGAAATATGAGAATTGTCATTCACAGCATTAACAGTCTTGTCATGATTAGGCATAGGAGCAGTGATGACATTAGGAGTCTCCGGAGGATCAAATTCAATTTCTCCAGCGTCGATCATATCCTGAATCTTATTCTTCAACAACCAACAATTGTTTGTATCATGCCCAGGGCTATCGGAGTGATACGCACACCTGGCATTGGGATTATAACGAGGAGAAGTAGTGTTGGGATTTGCAGGAGGATCTCTGAGGGTAATTAAATTGGCTTTTAGCATACCCTGCAGTCATATTGATCTTCGTAAACTGCCTTCTTGGCCTGTCTTGTCTGTGTTGAAAGTTTTGAGATGGCGGCGCTGTAATCGTAACTGCTCCAACAGCATGGTCACGATTTTTCTTGTTATGACCCCTTTGACTGTACACAGCATTTGATTCATTCTTCCCCTGATAGGACTTTTTGGTGCTTGCAGAGGTAGCCACCTGTATCTTTCCACTTCGAATGCCACTTTCAACACGTTCACCGGTTAATATAAGTTCAGTGAAACCCGATGAGGAACTTCCCAATAGATGGCTGTAGAATAGGCCAGTCAGTGTACCCATGAACATGTCCACTAATTCTCGATCAGTCATAGGGGGTTTGACTCTGCCAGCCAAATCTCTCCATTTTTTAGCATATTGTTTGAAGCTTTCTTTAGATCCCATGGTCATATTCTGCAACTGTAGCCGAGTAGGCGCCAATTCAGAATTATACTGGTAGTGCTTGTAGAAAGTTGTCGCTAAATCAGTCCAGGTGCGGATGTTAGAGCTCTCGAGCTGATAATACCACTCTAACTGTGTGCCAGACAGACTCTCTTGGAAGAAATGGATCCATAGCTTCCTATCAGTGGTATACGGCTGAATTTTTCTCACATAAGCTCTCAGATGCATCTGAGGACAAGACGCACCATCATACTTAGTGAAAGCGGGGACCTTGAATTTGCGGGGAATGACCACATCAGAGACCAGACCTAAGCCTTCGAAATCCAGACCGGGTGCCTTTTGACCCTCCATAGCTAGCATGCGTTCTTCCAGCAACTTATACTTATCATCTTTTGGAGAGTACTGTTCATTTTCATAATCTTCATCGTCGTCCTCAGGGTTGAAGGGATCAACATTTTCCTCTTCCGAATCATTTTCTGTCTCCTCTTCTTGATCCTTCGGAATTCTAATCTTGACTCCTGCAGCCTGTCCTTTAAGCCTTCTTCCCGGGTTAATGTAACTCACAACTTTCTTGTCTTTCTTCTTCTCGAGCAAGAGAGCCTTCAGCTCATCCTGCCCCTTGGATAAGTTCAAGATCATCTCCTGGAATTGAGCATTCTGAGCCTGGAGATCTTTGACAGTTTGTTCGAGAGCCATCTTTCTGTTTAGAAGGAAGACCGTGAGAACATTAATCCTTTAGAATACCTGTTATGCGATGCTATGTTATGCTATGCAATGTATGAAATGTTTTCAAGGACTTTCGGAATTTAACTTTGCGTAAACCACCAAAAGAGGGAAACTTTTATTAATAATTTCTTTAATCAATGTTCATTACAAAGAATGATAAAAATACAATGAAAGCTCAAGTCTCCCAGGGACGGCTTCTTTTTGGGCGGAGATATGCATTGAGTCTTCTTTCCTCATTAAGCTGGATGGTGAGCTCTAATACCTTCTTCCTTTCTGCACCGAACTAAGTTTCAAAAGTATCCCTTTCCTCTCTCAACTGGATCCAGGATTTCTTCAATTCTTCAACATTGGTAGGCATATCTGGATAAGGAATGATCTGAGGGGCACCTCCTTCAACTTTTAGTTCGACAATCAGAGGTCCGATTGCAAGATATGGCATGGTAAGCTCACGAGCTCTGGCGCGTACCTATCTGAGATAAGGTTCCATAGGAATAGAGTTTTTCTATCCTAAAGTACTTCTTTTCACCATGCCCTAAGCTCGTACAAACCTTTGAGGGAGACCTTGAGAGTCATTGTCATAGTCAAACACAGTGCTTTGAATAATTATTTCATGTGGACCCTCTCTTCGAGCATAACCAAACTGACGTAGAGCTAAAGCTGGGTTATAAGTAATACCTCCTCTTATCCCCAGGAGTGGTACGTTAGAGAATTCTCCACAACGGTCAATGATGATAACATTTTCTTTGGGTTGGGGACACCAATGGATGTCTGAATGGGAGAGCGACATTATCCGTTGAGACCATTTCAAATTTCACTCATTCTTCAAGACTGATTGAGGAAGGTGCAAAATAAACCACCTAGATAATAAAGGTACGCAGCACATGAGAGTCCCTTGCCTTTTCATAGTACGAGTGTGAAGGGAATGCAAAATGTCTCCAAGCAAGGTGGGCACAGGGTTATGAGTGAGAAATATCCTAACAGCGTTCATGTCTATGAATTGATCCGGGTTAGGAAATAGCACCAAACCATAGATTAGTAGTGCTAGAACATCTTCGAAAGCATGAATATTCATAACTTTTAGGAATTCTCGGGCCTTATTTATCAGAAATTTGGCAAGTAAACCCTTAACTCCACTTCTTGTTACCCAATTAGTTTCAATGTCGGACTTTGTCATGTGTAAAGCCGCAGCGACTTCTTCAGACTTCAGAATCTTTTCTAAACCACTTAAAGGTGTTTGATCAAGGATAGGTATCCCAAGCAGCCTGGAGAATTCTTCTAATGTGGGTACCAACTGATAATCTGGGAAGCTGAAGCAATGATGTTTAGGATCGAAGAACTGGAATAGAACTCTCATCATATCTTCTTTGAAACCGGTAGTAACTAAATTGAGGAGAGAACCATGTTTCTTGATGAACTGGGCATGATCGGGCAGTTCTGACACTAAATCCTTGAGTTGAGGAGAGGTTGCTACAAAATTGATCCGGATGGTCTTCCTGGAAGCCATAGCCTGTTTAACAGAGCAAAGTTAAATCCCTAAGTCCTTGAAATGGTTAGTACAATGTCATGATGTCATGATGTTATGATGTTATGATGTTAAGTAAGTAACAAACACAAACAAGTCACACCGCAATCATTCCTAGGTTTTAAGGCTTGCATGAGTTCCATAGGTAAGTACCCTCCCCACTGAAGTTTGGTTGGTTTCACCTGTCCTAGAATAGTAACTGGGTTCTAGAAGGATCTCAAATCATCGACCTTTCCTTAAGTCCACTTCAGTGCAACACCAAGCGGTTGACCAAAATTTCCCTAAAGTCCAATCTCAGAGAGTGTAGTATCGAGTATCAACCAACCCCAGTCGGAACCGAAGTCAGTTATCTCACTACTTTCTAATGGCTAGGATGAGTCAATTAGGGTTCTAAAGGTCTGGTTAATGCTTTGATGACACCACGCAGACGCCAAATTTTTCCTCAAGTAAACATGAGGAACATCAGGACATCTAAAGTGTCACATTAACCGTAGCCATCACTCTAACCATTCCAGTATACGCCAGACAGTCGCGATGATCTCTTGCTACTTACCTAAGGTACACTAGATCCGGGTGTAGGATCTTTCACTCAAGCATAGAATACCCAAACAATCCCTTAAAAGTAAATCAGCTGAAGGAACAATTCGAAAACATAAATGACCTCATTTTTAAGGTAACCTCTCTTTTTAAGGATCCCCAGCAGAGTCGCCAGTTCTGTTATACGGTGAACTGACTTCTGTGTTTTTTGCTTTGGAAAGCAAATGTCGCGGATAGCAAGAGTCGCCACCGACTTTTCTTTTATCCAATAAGGAAAGGCGGAAAAGAACAGGAAAGACCTTGATTAGATTTTGGGTTCGGGAGGTACATTATACAAAGGGAAGGTGTTAGCACCCTTTGTATCCATGGTTATCCATGGGCTCTTAATTGCTTAGCTCACTTATGTTTTCCTTGTTTGAGAAAGTGTTTGGGAAACTGTTTTGAAAGGAGAGTTTAACTTTGTAATGATTCTTATATGAATGTATACAAAGTGTTTATCTCGAAGGATGTTTAGAAAAATATAACTCGGCGATGATTCTGGTGCGAATGTATGCCAAGTGGTGATTTTCTAAAAGATGTTTTGAAAAGTGGGAGGTGTGAAAAGTATTTTAAGCTGCGAGCAAGCATTTAAGAGTTATACCTAACCAAGGTCTTTATGGGTATTTCCTATCCTTAGGAGGGTAAAACTGTCCTCACTATTGAGAAGTAAGTAGTCTTATCCTGTGGATGTAAAGGGACATCGTAGGGTCGTCGATTGGTCATTGAAGGCAACATTTGTAAGGATACCTTAGCATTCGAAGGGACGATCATCATTTAACCGTAGGCTACCACGAAGGGTCATCGAGGGACAAAGTCATGTATTTGAAGGCAATATTCGAGGGACTATGATGATTTAACCGAAGGGTCTTTGCTAAGGGTATCCTTACATTCGCGGGACATGGCCGTAATATTGTAAGGCAACAAAGAGAGGGCCCAAATCATATGTTCGAAGGCAATGTAATCAGTCAAGTAATTAAAATGAATCTTCACAAGGGTATCCCACAAATAAAGCGGAATACCTAGCAAACTGTCTCTTCAGGAGTATGTGAACCCTCACAAAAATTCAACAAACGGGTTAGAATACCAAGCTAGGGTGCAACCAAGAATTACACCAAACAAAGAATCACAGCAATAATGGTGTCAGGCAAACAGCGTGTAGATGCAATAGAAAACATGTCAATCAAGTACAGAACAGATTAGAATGCAAATGAAAAAAAACAAATACTGTCATGTTCGCTACTGCCTCGCCTAGCGAAGGATTGGCGAACCCTCGCTACATGTTCGCTCAACGAAGTGCTGGCGAACGGCTGCGGGTTCTGGGTTCTCCTTTGATAACAGTGCGATTTCCAGAACCCCAAACCCTATGGCATCCATTACAGAAATTACATGGTTAAACATTCAAGATATTGTGTTACACATTCATGCATACTTAAACCCATATGCAAAACCTAATGAGAAATTCAATCATAATGCCTCATGTATTTGCAGATATCAAATTAGGAGCATAAAATTAGTGGGGGTGGGGCAAACCTGTTTGCAATTGAGTTGGGCGGAGGTAACCTTTGTGCAGATGAGTTTCCTTTGGGGTATCCGGGGGTTACTCTGAATTCTCTTCGTTAGCCTCCAGGGTTTTTCCGGTTGCCTCTGTTAGGGTTTGCTTGTTCCCTCTCTGTCCACCGTCTGTCTCCATCTCTTCTCTGTGTGAAGTTCTGGTATTTATAATAATTATGTCTTGGTGGGCTCAGAATTAAGCCCAAAATTTTCTGGTATTTCGTGAGCTCGCTAGGCGAGTGAGGTAGCGAAGGATTCGCCTAGCGAAGGGTTTGCTCGCCTAGCGATCTTGCCAGTTTAGGTCATCTTCTGGATTTGGTAACCTGTGCGCTGGACCCTTCTTCCTTTAACATTAATGTCTTGCAAATGGATTAGAATGTCTTGAAAAATGTCCTGAACACTTAACAAGCAAATTTTGGGATATGACACCTATTCATTTTTTGAACAACTTTTTTGCTAAGACCTTTCTATCGCCTCTTCACATGTCTCAACATTCAGGTACTCGAAGAAGTGCTTGTGGCGGAGGATGAAGATTCTTTTGGGAGTGTGCACTCACACATTTTTTCTCCATTAAAAGCACCTCTCAGAACTCCTCCTACCCCTACACGGTGGAAGAAGGCTCAAACCCAGAAGACTCCGACGAAGGTGGCTCCCAGGGTGTCCCCGACAATCCAGGAAGATGTCTAAGAGGTTCCTACTCCCCAGGATTCAGAGAGGACTCTCACTGCTTCGCCTCATATGGATCTCCAGGTATTTGTCTACAGTCTTCCCCATTATCTATGGGTTTCTTCTTGCCATATGTTCTAATAGTTCTATCTTTCAGGGACCAGTCGGCTCCCCGATTGAGGTCGAAGTCGTGGCAAGGGATACGGCCAAACATCCTCCTGCCGATGTTGTCTTAAGCCCTCAACGACAAACTGAGTTTCCAAGCGGTTCCCCAGTGACTTCTCAAAATCCCGCCTCTCCACCACCTCTTGATGCGAACGTGGCTGACGAAAACGCATCGACCAACATTTTGACCCCGAACGACATAAGGACTATCAAACAAAGGAATCCTATTGAGGCCCTAAGAAAATTGAAACAAATTCGTCGTTTTTCGACTGACGCACCACCTTCATCTACTATCGCCGGTGCTTCCTCAGAGCTTCATGTCGAGGTTGTCTTCATCCTTTAGCAACTGAAGGCGTCACTCTTTGATGATGAATTTCTAGCTGCTCTTGAAAGAGAATGGGAGATTGCTTGTGATGTTTTCAAATTTTTCGAATCTCTTGCCCTCCATGATCTTCCTGCCTCAATGGTCAAGTACTTTGTCAAATTTGAGGCCTTATTTACTCAATTCGTCAAGGACCTGAGCCTTCAACAAAATGATGATCTTCAGATAAAAATGAAACTCAATGAGGTGAAGATCGAATGGGACTCTAGTGAGGCTTATGAGTGGGAACTCGATGAATTCGAACACAAGAAGGAAGAGCGCCTTCGTTAGTGGGAAGCCTTCGATCAACAGATCTCTGACTACCAAGTTCAGATTGATGAACTCAATAAAAAGATTGTTGAGGTGGAAGCGCAGAAAGCTTATTTGGAGACGGTTGAGGGAATTCCTGAGCAAGAGGCGATCGACAGTGGGGTCCTGAGAGGAATATCTCATGTAGAAAGGGACCTCAAGATCGAGGCTGGCATCAAGTACTTGCGTGGGAATAAGGTCACTTTGGATAATAGGATTAGTCATGAGATGATCTCGTTTGAGGATTTTAAATCTAGGTTCCCCGTTTGAATTCTTTTTGTTTTTATTTCTTTTGTAGGTCTGTCGACCATATTTTGTAATGTCCTTTTGGGATATTTTTTAAAGAATAGATGAATCTTATGTTTGGATCTGGATCTCTTGTAGCATAGGTTTATATTTCTTCAAGTATTTCCCAATTACCCTCAAGACCCTTTGACCCCCAGCAAGTTCTTTGATCTCATACGCATTGTTATTGTATGTTCGAGTTGCTTGAAATGGTCCTTCCCACTTTGGCGACCATTTACATAGAGTTCGATCTCGACGATCCATAGGCAAAATTACTTTCTAGATGTAATCATTATCAACAAAGGTTTTTTCCCTTACCTTTTTATTGTATACCTTGGCTACACGCTCCTTTTGTCGGATCAGCATTTCGATCGCGACCAATCTTTCTTCGTCTAAATCAACCAATTTATCGAACATCATGTTCCAGTACTATTCTGACTGAAGGTCATTCTGACGTTGGACTCTGACGGACTGTAAGCAGATCTCTACTGGCAATATGGCATTGTGACCAAATGTCAATCGAAAAGGTATCGAATTTGTCGCCTCTTTTGGGGACGTTCGACAAGCCCATAGAATTTGGTCCAAAGTCTTATGCCAGTTTTTTGGTTTCTTGGAAATATGTTTCCTAATCAAGCTTATTATTACTTTATTGGCCGCTTCTACTTGGCCATTCGCTTGTGCATAGTAAGGTGTAGAGGTAACTAACCTGAAGCCTGTCTCTCCGACGAACTCCTGCATATTTTTGCCCCAAAAACACTGACTCTTGATCCGTGGTAATGGTCTCTGGGTACCAAACCTATACACAATATGTTTTTGAATGAATTCAATCACCGCTTCTTGATCCACCTTCACCAGAGGGACAACTTCGACCCATTTGGTGAAGTAATCTATCCCTACTAGGATAAACTTCTGTTGCTTTGACGAGGCTGGTAGAATTTCTCCAATGATGTATAAAGCCCACCCTCTAAAGGGCCATGGTTTGATGATTGCATGCAACTCACTCGCCGACATATGTTGAATATCTGCGTGTCTTTGACATTCTTGGCATCCCTTGGCAAATTCAATGCAATCTTTCAACATACTGGACCAATAAACCCCTTGTCGATATATCAACCACTTCATCTTATGGCCTGCCTGGTGAGCGCCACAGGCTTCACTATGCACTTCATATATGGCTAAGTATGCTTTGGTATCCCACATGCATTTAAGTAATACCCCTTCTGGTGTCTTCTTCAGCAATTCGTTTCCTGCCCACACATAACTTAAAGCCCTATATTTGGTTTTCCTGTCAGTACCCCCAATTGGATTCTCTAAATATTTGATAATCGGCTTCCTCCAATCTGTTGGCGATGAATTATAGATAGCGAAAACTCCATGTTCATAGGCCTCCTCGACTCCACAGGTTTCCTTCCATTCTCCATCATGACTGTCATTCTTGTCGAGGATATCTTCTGTCAGTGGTGTTCTCGATACCATTTTCTCTCAGACCTCAATTATATCTTGTAACTTCGATTTAGACATCTTATAACCTGAAGCGATCTGAGCCAATTTGTTGGCCTTTTGGTTTTCCTTTCTGGGTATATGTCTTATGTTTGTAACTTTGAAATGTTCTAGCAGCCACGTTGCAATCACAAAATATTTCAGCAAACTCCCCTTGATGCACTTATATTCACGTGTGATTTGCTTTACTATCATCTCCAAGTCTCCCCTTACTTCAATTCGACTGGCTCCCATCCCTTTCAAAAGCTGAAGACCAACTATTAAAGCCTCGTACTCGACTTCGTTATTTGAACACTTTTCACTGATCCTATATTTAAACTTCATCGGATCCACCTGAGGGGATAACATCAATACCCAAACTCCCGTTCCGTCTTTGTGACTCAATTCGTCGAAATACAGACGCCATGGTGTGGTGTTGACCACATTCAGGGATGATTCAACCATGGCATGATCCACTATAAAATCCGCCACGATCTGGCCTTTCATGGTCTTTAAAGGTTTGAAAGTTAGAGAGAACTCTGTTAACGCCAGTGCCCATTTCCCAATTCTACTATGCATAATAGGTTTAGACAACACATGTTTAATAATATCGTAATGAGACGAAATATAAACATCAACTGGTTTTATATATTGCTTTAATTTCATACAGGCGAAGTACAAACATAGACATAGTTTTTCTATGAGACTGTACCTAGTTTCAACATCTACCAACATTCTACTGAGGTAATAAATAGACCTTTCGACACCATTACAATCCTCTTGGT
The DNA here is from genome assembly GCF_024323335.1 of Lathyrus oleraceus. NCBI lineage: Eukaryota > Viridiplantae > Streptophyta > Magnoliopsida > Fabales > Fabaceae > Lathyrus > Lathyrus oleraceus. The sequence continues at coordinate 36,343,838 of NC_066582.1, forward strand.
ACAACATGCTCCCTATAGTCATATCAGACGCAGCAATATATAAACTCATATTTTTCTTCCTACTGGGAGGTAATAGAATATGAGGCTTGGTAAGGTACCCCTTGATCGCGTCGAGAGCCTCTTGTTGTTCAGGGCCCTAGTGAAAATCACTCTCCTTCTTAATTTTAAGTAGCGGCGAGAATACCTTTGTTTTACCACTTAGATTCGAAATGAATATTCTTAAGAAGTTTATTTTCCCCAACAAAGACTGAAGTTGTTTCTTTGTAGATGGGCTTTTGAGGTCTAAGATCGCCTTCGTCTTGTTCTGATTGATCTTGACACCTCGTTTGTGTACCACAAATCCCAGGAAGTCACCTGCGTGCACACCGAAAACACACTTCAATGGATTAATTTGAGGCTGATATTTGATTGTCCCATGCAAAATTGTTCATGGAACAACCTCTCTAATTGTGTCCACGTTTGGATCGACTGTGGAAGTAGCGTCGTGAACCATGTAAACACATTTTTTGTCAGAGAACTTGGGAAGTATTTTAACTTCAAATCCTCATTGTTCTCTATATTTCGAGCCCCGGTCTGGTACCTGGCCACGTGCTCGACGGTGGATTCTTCAGTATCCCCAACGAACTTAGTAAATTTAGGAACTTTCCATCCCCTAGGAAATTCTGTCTGTAAGACAAAATCTGGAAGGGGCGAAGAGTAAGTCGGTCGTTGCAGGAAAGGGCTTACTCCGTTTCACACTATGATCCGTTTGGCAATAGCCTCTAGGTTTTGTTCTCTCATGGCTGCATCGAGTCGAACTTGTCGAACTACCTGGTCTGGATCCTGGTTACGGTTAACCAGTACCACGGGGGGCCTTCGTGCCATCCTTGGGATGTGTTCGAATTCCTGATATTCCTGTTCGACAGTATCATCTGTCATCTCCTCTTGTCGAACCAGTGTTTCCGATCGAGGAGGAGGCGTGGGATTCCAACGAACTTGAGCCCTTGGAGCTCCCAAAAAATCTCAAATCCTTGTCATTTGGGTCACCAACTGCTGATAACTCTGCATCGAATCCTGGATCAATAGCCTCAATATAGTACCCATTTGCTGAGTTAGCATGTGTACCATTTCATGGTGGCTCTCGTCCATATGTTGTCTCATAACGACGATAGAACTTGACGTAAAAGTTGGGACTGATTGAGACGTCAATCCGAAACCTAGGGGTCGGCCAAATGGGGTTACCAAAGTCCAAACCCCTGGTAGCGAGAGAATGGAGATGACAAGGTATCTATATAAGTCGAACCGAGATTATGCATATTTGCCATAAACTTCGTCGGTATTCCCAACATTTTATGCATGGAAACCATGAAACTGGGCATATGTTGCCCCATAATCTCCATGGTTGTCGGTGCCGGCGTTTGTGGTTGACACGACATCATAATTGGTCTTACAAACGCTGTTGAAATTGTTAACGCCATGCTAGAGCCGGTGTCGGCAGCCTGGGGCGTCGTTGTGTCTCCCACCGAAGACGCTCATTCGTGGGGTCTAGGAGACATCATTTTCCCACTGTACAATCGCATACACTTAACATTGTCGAGGTCCCACTAGACGTGCCAATTTGTTATTTCGTCAATAATCTCTAGCCTTCCTATAAGAGGACTACTTACAGGACCGGCTACAAAGTCCTGGACTTAGTGTTTGAGCATATGGCTTTTTGGTAAATGATATTTTTGAAAGGTTTAAAATGGTGTAAATGTAACTCTTGATGAGTTAGGAACATGATAAAAGTAAGGCAAAAAAGGAACGTATAAACGATAAAGTAAAAAAGACAAAAGGTAAATTTTGTAAGATTAAATGACTTGTAAATATAAAATGGAGGCAAAGTACATTTTTGAGGAGATTGACTCTTTTCTCGTAAACGCTTTGATACTTCAAGCTTTACCCCTACTGCAAATGTTCAAAATGTCACCCCTAGAATCTCACCTAACATTGGCTTAAATACTAGTTGAAAAATAATCGTCTGGTGGTTACAAAACCATCTCATGATGCCACGCGTTGGTCCACTCCCCCCATTTTGACGAATAACTAACTACCCATGATTTCTTTGAGTGCCCATGTTTTCCTTCACCGCTCAAACCCTTCGACTTCGACCGAGGCTTACAGGTGTCAACCTACGGACTCGTCCACCATCCTGTCGAGGGTGCTCCGACAGGTCCCCTATTCGAAATTGGATTTCTCCCCTACCCGAAATTGGTCAGCTAACACACACATAATCATATGTTCACAACTTAATAAAATAAATATTTCAAAAATTCATTACAAGTTTAATACAACAATATCGATAATACATATAATAACATAACATAGTTCTACACTTTATTTTTCGACATTCATTTAAGAACAATTTGACCACATTAAAGAATTATAATAAAATAAGTAAACTAATTCAAATCAAAATTAAAATAATAGAATATAATAACTAAAATAAAGTTCAAATAATTAAGAATATCTAAATTAAATAAGATAAAATACCAAAAATAAATAACATAATATACTTTATTAAACAAAAAAATGAATTTAAATTGAATTACGATAAATAAATCTTAATTGACAACAACAAACAATATTGACTTGAACGACAATCAATATGTAGTTAGATATCTTGACTGTGTTTGAAAGAGACGGCGTGATAATGATGAAGTGTGGTTGAAAGAAAAACTATAATGGAGTGATAAAATTTAGAAGTTTGTTTGGTTGTAAAAAATTATGGATTTTTTTTTGCGATTGAGAATGTATTTTAAGTTTTGATACTGATATATTAAAATTTATAAAAAAAATTAAAAAATGATCAATTTGATGAATTTTTTTGAACCGGACGATTTTACAAAACCGACTTCGGTTCTTTGGTTCGAATGATTTTGGACGGTTCAATCTGGTTATTCCGGTTTTGACCCACTAACGATTTTGAAATGTTAATCCAACCGGATTCATCTCCGATTTTCGATTCAACTGGTCGGTTCGGTCCAATTTTTAAAACATTGGTTAAAAGGTAAATTGAAATTGAAAATGTGAAAATTTAAAGTATAGATTTGTTAATTATCAAATTGGTTAAATTTATTAAAGTTTGTAATATCAAATTATATCAATTCAATTGTGTAATTTACTATCATAATTATACTATTTAATGGATATGGAATTTGATTTGCTAATCACCAAACTGGTTAAATTCATAAAAGTTTACAATTGAATTTTAATTATGGACTTCAATCTATTATTTAATTTTAAAATGAAAAGTGTACAATATAATTTGTAATTATTTAAGTTAGAATTTGTTAATCATCAAAGTGGTCAATTTCAGAAAAGTTTATAATTTCAAATTTTACAATTGAATTTTGATTATGAACTTCAATCTATTATTTAATTTTAAAGTAAAATATGTCCAATATAATTTGGAATTATTTGAGTTATACATTTGTTAATCACCAAAGTGATCAAATTAATTAAAGTTTATGATTCCAAATTATGCAATTAATTTGATCCCGATGCTACGTGAGTAAATCATTTGTGTTCGATAATATTTATTATTATAAGGTATATATAGATCATCCAAAGATGGACTAGACTTATAATTAATAAAATTAAGATATTTGTTGACATACTTGTTGCTTGTATACCCAAAGATAGACATGCATGTTTTAAGTGATTTTATTGTCCGTTAAAGTATGTTTATTTAGCCTTATTAAAATTTATTGAAATGTATTTAAGTTTTAACCCAAAGGTGAACTTTGATACATGTTTAAAGGTTATTAGTTTGAATCCATGAAAGTTAATCAAAGCATTAACATATGAGCATATTTTAAATATTTGTGGTTTCTAGTATGATGTTATGGACTTAGACATGACATTGATAATGAATGAGAAACTTGCAGCTGTAGCGGTAAAACTTTTGAGATTAAATTATTGATTAACTTAACTTGCAAAGCAAGAGTCACCATCGCGCTTTTATTATTTCCAAAGGGAAAGAGAAAAAGTACGAACAAAACCTAAAGAAGTTTTAAAACAAAACTAATAAAAGGAGAACAAGGGTCCAGGGGTTAGTTATGCAAAGGGAAGGTATTAGCACCCTAAACATCTATGGTACTCCATGGGAACCTCTTTAAAAATATGTATATTTTGGTTTGAAAAAGGTTTTGTTTGTTACAAGATTGAAGGGATTAGAAGAGAAGCATTTTTATTATGATTTGGTGTTTGTCAAGACCTTTGAAGTCTCACGCCTACGTACCAACAAAGTACAATGGAGGATCAAAACCTCATAGTTCATGGTAAAAATAACAAAAGGAGTTTGTTTTTTATTCATTTTTATAGAAAAATACATTTTGTAATTTTTAGGAGAATACTCAACTAGTCACCCACAAGTATGAGAATCATCATGAGAAGGGCTCCAACTTTGATAAGGATCAACAAGTATACCACTAACTCCCACAGATAGAAAAGAATGATCATCAATAATATGGAGATAAGAGAATTACAACTCAACTATGGAAATGACTCATGTCTAATGCTTTGAGATATTTTTTTAAAAGAAAAAGTACACAAGGGCACAAAAATGGTTTCAATGAGTTATGCATTTTTTGAAGTCTTTTGAAGTTAGTCTGAACATGCTTAGGATGGATTAACATTTATTTAAGAAAAAGGTTTTGAAAATCACTTGACCAAAGTCAAGGTTTATTGAGAAAGTGGTTCAGGTTAGGAAACAAGAAGGTTTTAAAAAAAAGACACGGTCTTGAAATTTAAAGAGGGGGAGGAGAAGAAGAGACTATCCTAAAGCATAAAGTAAAAGTTAGGGAGGAAAGATCTAATTATGAAATATCAAGCTTTATGACATAAGTCAAGCAAGAATTCTCTCTTTTGAATTAAGCCTTAAGCAATCAAAATAAACAAGTAATAATCCATGTATTAGATGAAACCAAAGTAACCAAGCCAAGTCTTCACAGAGAATTCCAAAGTCATAGGTATCAGATGAATTCCAAGGTCTTCAGTCACAAATTCCAAAGCAAGGGTCAAGATCATAATTCTAAGTCCATAACTCCAAAATAATGCCAAGGATAGTAACCACAAGTCCATGAGTTAGGAGAAACAACTTTCTTTTTATTAGTGTCTTCTTAACAATGATATAAAAGAAAGGTTCAAATGGACAAAGAACAAAATGACATAAATATAAATAATATGATATAAAATGCTAAACATAAATCATAAAGTAAATTACATAAAAAATAAAGGCATAAAGATAAATGACTTTGAAGTAAAAGTTAATACATGTAAAATGTTAGTAAAAGATGTTAGTGAAGATGAAAAGATGTTTTGGTCATTTTTTTGGAGAACACTCAACTATCCACTCACAAGCATGAAAATATGAACTTATACATCGTTTATAAGAAGGACTCCAACTTGGATAAAATCAACAAGTATGCCACTAGCTATTCCAAATGGGAAACGATCAACATTTTCACATAATACCATGAGGAATATGAGACTTACAATCTCACTTATAAAAATGTCATTGCCTTTGAGACACATTTAGCGCTATGTTAAGCAATCGTAATTGGACTTATGTAGAAGTCATAACTATTTGAGGTTGGTCAGTAATAATATTTATGTTAATACATGATAGAGAAATGATATGTAAATCATCCTCCTAAAGTCATGTCACACAAGAAAAGAAAAAGAAAGGGGATGATCAAGCACAAAGGCTAGAAGGATGGTCCATTACTTCAATCCACACTTTACGACACTTAGGACAAACTTATATAACAATCCAAAGTACATTAAATGATTCATGATCATTTAGAAGGTAGATTGTAAATGATGAAAGTTCATCAAGTACCAACTCACGCATCATGAACAAGATGGACACAATCTATCCAATTGATCAAAGGGAAAAGAAAGAGATGGAGAAGAAGAAGGGGACAAGAAAGGTCACACCCAAATTGGATCAAAAATTTGATCAAGTCATCATCAAAATCAATCATCCATTTTGGTGGATTAGGGTTTTCACCCCATCAACATCCAAGATCCATTGAGTTTGATGAGACTCGAAGTCAAAATCAGCATGATCCAAGGCCAACAGAAATCCACAAGGTAATACAAATTTTAAATGCAATTAAATGAAATAGAAATTCATCAAAGGTATTTTTAAAATGGAAATAAAAATGGAAAATCCACAAAGTCCTTCAAAACACCAAATAAATGGCCAAGAAAATTTTGGAAGGTTGGAAATAAAATGAGAAACATATAATAAAAATTTTAGAATTTTAAAATGCAGAAAATTATTTTTAAACCAATTAAAACAAAAGAGAAAAGATAAAATTCATGAAAAATAGGAAATCAATAAAAAAAATATGAAAAAATAAATATCAGATGAAGAAAATAAAAGAGAATTTTAGAAATTATTTTGGATAAAAATGATTACTATGAATTTTTAAAGAAAAATCAATTTAAAAATAAAAATAGAAAAAAGAAATAAATCAGAAAAAACCAGGAGCGTTGGATCACGTCTCATTAATTGACGTGGCAGATCCAACACTCCAAATATTGAGAAAAACGATGGAACGCGCTGCAAGTAAAGCACAAGATTAGATTTGAATTTAACCAATCAAAACATTTCAAAATACCAACGTGTCTGGTCCAAACTCAGACCACCTGAGAAATACTCAGGTCATCTTCTCCGGTGAGCTCTCATCGGGGTTTCATCGTTTGGTAACATCAAGACACGAGACCACCACCATTGTGATCCTCTTCTAATACCGAATTCAATCTCATACGCCAAATTCATTTATGTGAACTGAGCAAAGGGAATTTCAAAGAAGTTTCAGAATCAAGCAAGCCACGAAAAATAAAATAAAATGATGAACATGATCAATCAACACCAGATAAGTTAGGGGAAAGCATTAGAGAGTGAAGGACTACATTGTGGTAACTTGTTTGAGTTTAAATGATGCTCAGAACTACCTTGTCCAGATGGTGATCAGAAGTTGATAAAGCTCGATCTAGTTAGAGCACTTCAGAAGGCCTCAGAGCTTCGGAATTGTTGCAAAAGTTTCAGAGGATGCTGATGGAGCTAATAGAATCAAGAAAATGGATTGAAACAGGCTGAAACTCAAAACATGATAGTTGAATTTTCTAGAAAAATTTGAAGTTGCCGTAGGGGTTTCTTGGCTCTCCAAAGCTTGCAAATATGTGTGGAGTGATGTTGAGTTCGTGCAAAACGAATTTGATCCAAGTGTGTGAAAAATGTGACTTAAAACTCCTCAAAACTCAACCAAAGGATGCATTTTATGTGTCAAATAACTTTTGGAGACTTGTTAAAAGATGTTTAAGCCAAAAACACTTACTAATTTGGCTTGGAATTGAGATTAGTCATGATCAAATTTTGGGCAATGGTGATTTCTTCAGTTTCAAGTCACGATGTTCAACTCAATGGGGCATCCTACTCAATAGGCTTTTTGATTCCATTCTTTTTGTAATGTGTTAATATCATGGCCAAGATTAAAATATGCCAAGAAAGGTTGAATTTGGAAGTTTGAGCACAAAGTTATGGTGTGTTGAAGTTGGCTTAAAATACTAGTCACATAACTTAGAAAAATTTGAGTGCTTCGTGGCTAAAAATGACCTATAATATCCCAATGAATTACATGGCTTTCCAAGCCTTATTTGACCTTGGTCCATGAAGAAAACTTATAGAGAGTATCAACAATGGCATTATGCAAAGATAATAAGCTTAATTTGTTGAAAATTGAGGAAGTTATGATCTTTGAAAGTTGGAAAAAAGTCACTTGAAAATAGGTCAAATTTCACAAAGTCCACAAATGACCTATAATGTTTTCAAACAGTTGATAATCCTCCAAGTATAATTGGATCTTATCATGTAAAGAGAAGTTGTAGAGGATGTTTATAAGAGTCATATGCAAAAAGGGGAATTCAAAAATATTGAGAATTGAAGGAGTTATGATCTTTGGAACTTTGACTTCAAAATATTGACTTTTAGGTCAAACCACTTAGAACAAGCTTGTGTACTTGGACTTTCCTTGCATTTTAAAGCACATGAATGATCATATGAACTCAAGATAAGGTGTCCTTAATGTTATCTTGATTAATTTGCTCAAAGCTTGAAGTTTCTTGTTGAAGAAGGCATGGAAATAAACACATGAACCTTTGACTTTTCTTGAGAAGTAAGCCATCAAACTTTGAGGTGCTCTTGACTAGAAGAGCCCTACGTTTCATAATAAACTTAAGATAAAAAATACATATTTCTGGTATTTTGATTAGTGGTTAGATAATAAATCAATCAAATAAACACAAAGGTAAAACAAAGAGGTGCTTGGTGATCCCTGCAAGAAGCAAACCCAAAGATGGTTAGGGGAAGGACCAAGGTGTGACCTTGTTTGTATGCCAAAGATGAAAATGAGATGTGGGATCTTAGGGATAAAAATTAGGGTATGACAATAGAAATTATGGAGGATAATAAATAAGAGAAATGTCCCTCTTAGAGACATAGGAAAGGTCCAACATATTGTCTTTTAACTTGATTAAAAAGGATAATGTTTATGTTCATTTGTAAAGTTTCTCGAAAGTTATGGTAAATGTGAACAATATACTATGTTTGAAACACCATAAAAAATGTTGTGGATGAGAGGAGAAATCATACTCTCATGAATATGGTTAGGTCAATGGTAATGTACCATTATCATTGTGGACTTATGCATTAAGGACCACTGCGTATTTGCTTAATAGGATTCCTAGCAAGACAGTTCCTAAGACTCCTTATGAGTTATGGGCATGAAGGAAACCTATTTTAAGGCATCTTCATATTTGGGGATGCCAAGCTGAAGTAAGAGCATATAATCCACATGAAAAGAAGCTTGATGCAAAAACCATTAGTGATTTTTTCATTTGGTGTCCTGAAAAATCAAAAGGGTGTCAATTTTATTATCTTGATCATAGTATGAGAATAATTGAGTCTAGTAATGCCCGGTTTATTGAAAATGATCAGTTCAGTGGAAGTGAAATCACATAGAGTGGATATTATGGAAACTCGTGGAGAATCTCCTTCGCCTAAAGGGTTTTCTTAGGCTGTTGTCCATTTGGTTGTGGTACTATAATACAACACACATAGACAACAAATTAATATTTAGAACCCACAAAATAAGCATATAGTTGATGAACCAGTTGAAAATGTATAAGTCATAGATGAGAAAGAACAAGTGAATGAAGAAAACAAGAAATAACAGTAAGAAGGTCTGAAAGGAAACGAAGACCAACTATTTTGAAAGATTCTGTTGTTTATTCACTTGAACATGAATGTGACTTGAGCATTGATGAGGATCCAGTCTCATTCACACAAGCCATGGAAAGTGACCATTCTAAAAATTGGATAAATGCTATGAAAGAATATTTGAAATCAATGGATGATAATAATGTATTGGATCTAGTTGAGTTTCCTAAAGGTTCGAAACATGTTGGTTGTAAATGGGTCTTTAAGATCAAATGAGACACGAAAGGCAATGTTGAAAGATATATAGCTAGACTTGTCGCCAAAGGTTTCACTCATAAGAACGATGTTGACTACAAAGAAACCTTTTATCCTATTTTAAAGAAAAACTCTTTGAGAATTATTTTGTCTTTGGTGGCTCATTATGAATTAGAGCTTCATCAAATGGATGTGAAAACCGTCTTTCTAAATGGTGACTTAATGGAAGAACTGTATATGGCTCAACCTGAAGAGTTTTCTACTATGGGAAAAAAAGTTTAGTGTGTAAATTTAAAAAGTCAATATATAGCTTCCAGACAAGGGTATCTTAAATTTAACAATATTTTTTTGTCATATGGTTTTGTAGAGAACATTATAGATAGGTGTATCTATATGAAGGTAAGTGGGAGCAAATTCTCAATTTTGGTCTTATATGTTGATGATATTTTACTTGCCGTCAATGATTTTGCTTTGTTACATGATGTAAAGAAGTTTATCTCCAATAAATTTGAAATGAAGGATATGGGTGAGACATTATATGTGATAGGAATAGAAATATTCTATAATAGATCATAAACATTGTTGGGATTGTCTCAGAAAATCTATATAAATAAAATATTAGAGAGATCCATAATGGATAAATGCTCTACTCGGATAGTTCCTATTCAGAAAGGGGACAAGATTAGTCAAATGCAATGTCCCAAAAATGAATTAGAACAAAAAGAAATGGAGTCTATTCCCTATGCATCAGTGGTTAGGAGCTTGATGTGTGCCAAAACATGTACTCGATAGATATCAATTTTGTTGTTGGTATGTTCGGTTGATGTCATAGTAATCTTGGAATGGATCACATGAAATTATACAAAGAAGGTTATTAGGTACTTACAAGGCACCAAATATTACAGGCTCACATATAGAAGGTCAAATCACCATGAAGTAGTTGACTACTCGGATTTAAACTTTGTAGGACGTGTGGAATCAAGAAAATCCATATTTAAGAATGTTTTCTCCTTACTGGAGGAGAAATATCATGGAAAAGTTGAATTTATGGCATGCTTTGAGGCCACAATTCAGTTATTGTGGTTGTAGAATTTTACCTTAGGGCTTGCTATTGTCGACAGTATAGCTAGGTCGCTAAGAATTTATTATGATAATTCTACAGTTCTCTTATTCTCTAAGAATGATAAGTATTTAGAGAGTGTTAAACACATGGAATTCAAGTACTTATCAGTGAAAGAAGAAATGCAGAAACAAAAAGTGTCATTTGAACATATTGATACATATTTAATGATAGCAGATTTGTTAACTAAAGGTTTACCGCCTAAGAAATTTGTTGACCATGTAAAAAGGAATGATATTATATAAAAGTATTTGTTAAAATTATAATATGATTGGTATATATATACATGTATAGTTTAATGTTCGTATTATATGATACTTGTGAATTCAATTAAGATTTTGTTTCTCCTGAGTTTTGTTATCCATATTATATTGTATATGTTATTGTTATTATATGATGACAAATGTGTCTTTGAAAAGATATAAAATACACATAATTGTATCCCTTAAATATTTAAATTAGATTGACTTGTGATACATGGAAGGAATCAAGTTGATGAAAACTTGCGACCGCCATGATCCAATCATTTCAATTTATTAAAGATAATGACTTGGTGCTTATAACGAGTGATGCACAATTATGGTATAAGATTGAAACATCGAGTTATCACATGAGTCAAGTGATAGATTATTGGATTAATTTATTAATTCATTAAATATGACCCATATAAATTAAAGATTGACTTAAATAAAATATACTTTAATATGATGATTGTTTAAGTTGATGGGTGATTAAGTTAATGGGGTTTTTATTTTGAATTTCAAAATAAAATTTAAATCTTTTCTCTCTCTCTTCATGGCTATTGGGACATGACTGTTGGGATGAGACGTGAGTATTGGAATAAGATTCCTATAAATAGACACCATTAGGAAAGCAACAAAAACATTCTTCTCATTCTTTCTGATTATCCCACAAACAAAGAAATTAAATCATCTTAATCATCAAAGATACATAAAAGAAGAAGGAAGAGATGAGAAAATAATTCAAATCAAAGATTAAGAACCGAACAAGAACCGGCATCGTGGATCCGGGTACATTTTTGTTATTGTTCTTCATAGATATTAGAGCACCGTGAAAATCATGATATCAAGATCCTAAACATGAAATTATCTAACAGATTATAACCAATTATTGTCCAAGCTTCCCCGAAAACTTACCTAAATGCAAGAAGTAGTTGGAAAATATAAGTAACTTTTGTATTGTGAAAAGTGAACTAGGCATCATCCCACTGGTTACTCCCCTATCTGTGAAGTAGAGGTGAATTAAATGAGAAATAAACATATCAAGAAGGGAAATACAATTACCAAATAGGGAAAACTCAAATTTTGGCCATAGATGAAGGCAAGACGCAATTCTTTCCAAACAAGAATCTATTTTTTTAATCTAGAGAGTGTGTAGCAGACCAGATAGGACTTGAGGACTTAAAGTACCAAATCAAACTAGATTTTAGCATTTTGGTCATTTATTTTTCATCCATTTAAATTATGTTTTCGGTGTTATGTTGTGTTTTTCTGTGTTTTTAATTATATGTTATGTTGTGTTTTGAAATTTCAATTTTATTTCATATTTTTTAGTATCTTTTTAGGTTTTGTTTGAAATAAGTGCATGGTGTTTTTTAAAACATGGTTTGGCTTACTCTGTTTGGTGCATATGTTTGTATATTGTCTAACTTTTGAAAATCATGCATCTTGCATGACTAAATGATTTGTGTAAAAAGAGTTGTTATGAGGTAATCATATGGTTATCCTTGAATATAAGCATGTTTATGTTGGATTAATTTATTAATCCATTAAATATGATTCATGTAAATTAAAGATTAGCTTAAATAAAATATACCTTAATATGATGATTGTTTAGGTTGTTGGATAATTAAGTCAATGGGGCTTTTATTTTGGATTTCAAAATAAATTTTAAATTCCTCTTCTCTCTCTTCATGGCTATTGAGACATGACTGTTGGGATGGGATGTGACTATTGGAATAAGATTCTTATAAATAGGCACCATTAGAAAAGAAACAATTTTTTCTCATTCTTTCTGGTTATCCCACAAACAAAGAAATAAAACTATCTTAATCATCAAAGATACATAAAAGAAGAAAGATGAGATGAGAAAACAATTCAAATCAAAGATTCATAACCGAACAAGAACCGACATCGTGGATCCGAGTAAGTTTTTTATTGTTCTTCATAGAAATTAGAGCACCGTGAAAATCATAATATCAAGATCCTAAACAAGAAATTATCTAACAGATTATAACAAGTTGTTGTGTCAAATAAAAAATTCACCAAATCATAATTTTTTTTAATCAATCTAAAGATTTACTATATACCAGCCAATGAGATTTGTGACTTTCTAATGTTTATTATACTAAGAACCAACAATGTATGATCTCTTCCATTTTAATTTAATATTCCCGTAATTATTTAACATATTTGGTGTCATGGATATTATAAATACATTTTTTTTATATTGATTGAAACCTACTTCATCAAAATGTCAACATGTGGGCAAGGGATCCCTTGTTACCCCATAAGAGAGCATCCATTCTAAGATTAGGTTTATGAATAAATTTGGGAGAAAAAAAGAGAAAAACTTGTATTTTTTTTAAGGAAAATGACAATGAAATTGGTGAAAACGTATGTGATAAAAAGAAAAATTCTTATCTTAACAATGAAAAAGAAAAAGAAAGGGGAAAGAAAAACTCGAGAAAGAAAACTAAAAGATCACAAAATAAGGAAATAAAAAGGGTTGCAAGAATGAAAAGAGAAAATAAAAGCGAGTTTATAATAAAGAATTTATTTATAGAATTGATGCTCTCTTAACCCGAGGTTTTGTTATCTAGAAAAACAATGATATTTTCTAAGAATGACCATATTACCCCTAGTAAGTACTTTAGCGATCCATGAAAAATGAAATGTTAGTGAAATGAATTTAATGAAAATTAAAATTGACTTGTTGTGAACTACACAAATTTAGCGAAACACTAACCTCGTCCGAGTGGTACACATTGTGAGAATGATGATTTTGACTGGTTGATTCTTGATTGAAATATGTGATTATATTCTTTGATAAATAACTCTTTCTAATGTGTTTTTTATTTCACTAATACCATGTTATTGTATTGAATTTGTGCAAACATAAATCACACCAAGTCTTTAAAGAATTGAATTGAAACCATGTTTCATATGTATAAATCTAGACTGCCCAAAAGTTGTGTGTTGATGATTATGTGAAACATGTTTTAAATTTAAACTTTTAAAGATTTTTTAAAGAATGAAAAACAAAGTTCCAAGTTGGGGAGAGTTTATAAGTGTCCATTTTATAGAAAATTATATTAAATTCTAAGCATTTTTTTACTTAACTTGAAAAAAAGGTAACCATAAAACCTTCAATTTGTGCACATATCTAGATTGTCCTAAATTTGACTTGATCCAAAAAATATATTTGTTTATGTATGATAGGTATAAAATAGGAAGATCAAACCTAAGGAGTAAAATAGTTGAAATGCAAAAAAAGGAATCAAGGAATTCATGCAATTCTCTAATTGAATCATTCCTCGATTAGCAGATGAGGATTAGAAAGCCAACCAAGATAACATGGCAAATTCGTTGAATATAATTCATTTAAATTTAAGGGTTGGAGACAAGAGTAACCCAAAGAAAAACAAGGAAAATCCATTATACGAAATTCTTTTTTATGAACAGATTTAATAGAAAGGAAAATTTGATAATCAAATAGTCCTTTGATTAGTGGATGCAAGGAGGTTCAGACATTGTTTAGCGCCAAAGGTGTTGGTTGGGAATATAAGTATGAAAAAGGTCCAGAAGGTGGATTGACTAGACTAATCCCCTTTTAGAAAATAATTTGAAAATTTTCAACATAAAAATTGGAATTTGGTGAGCGGAAGCTAAAACAACATAAAATGAAAGCATAAAATCTTATTAGAATGAATTCTAACCAATGTATTTCAATGTTATCACTAAGACAATGATCAAACAATTGATTGAGTCAACTAGGACAATTCGAGTTGCCTAATCTAAGAAATTTAATATCTCAACTTAGACATATTTTTTTAACACAATCAACTTAAACATGATTCAATAGGTTTGATGCAACATAGAACTATACTAATACCGTAAATCACTACAAGCATGACTTAACTTGAATGACATATAAATTCTTCTTAATTTAACTTCTAAATGTTGAAAGACAAATATTAAAGAGAGATAGGGAAGGAATAAAGTACACACACACACACACACACATATATATAATCAAGTCTTCCACTATTTTCAAGAGTAAATATACTAGTACTTTGATACAACAAACTATCATCAATCTGGATTCTAATTGCCACACTACATTAGCCTACACACGAATCTAATGAAAATTCCTTTTTGTTGATGTAGTTCTTCAACTACTACAAACATGATCCTCAATGATATTGATCCAATAATCTTGATATCCATAATGCCTTGCTCCAAGCTTCCTTTAGATATCATTCTTCCCTCGAATCTGACAAAGACTTATCTGAACGATTGTCATTAGACTCGACTAATTAGATAAATTCCAACTTTGTTCTATGACAACCTTCACATGGTTTCACCAAAGTCTTTAATCGAGTATAGAGACACTCTGATCTCTTTGCGAACAACATACAACTAAAATCAATATGCAAGAAACAATTCTTCCACCTGATACACAAATACAAAACTTTAAAGAAAAATATTATATTCCTTAATGTACCTTTTATCTACCTCTCATACTCAATCTTTAGAGTTGAAGGTACACAATAAAGGTTTCTGAAAAAGGTCGAAAATGATTAATAGTATCTGAAAAATCTCACACACACAACTAAAATTTACAAGATCCACATTCTAGGAGGTTAACCTCAAGGTATAAATAATGAATTAGGTGTTGGTAAATGAAGAAAAACTCTGATTTCTCTCAAGGTTCTTGGCAAAAAAATGGGTTTCAAGGTTCTTTGATGATTTTTCTAAGATTAATCAATTTTATCACTTGACTTATCAATCCCTTCACTTTCTTTGGGTTTTTTGGTCTTAACAAAGAACATAAGCATGACAACAATTCTAGAGATGTGATTCCTCACCCTTTTTTAGTTTTTCTCTCAAAGGTGACACACACTCTTTCAATGACAAAAAGGAGAAAGATGAATAATGGCAGAAGAGGGTTGACACACTCTTTTGGGAATTCTACTCTCAACTTACTTAGACAAAAGTTTTTTATCAAATCATTAAGTAATGATTCAAATCAAAGAGATAATCTACTTGAATCAAAGGTTGGAAAGAGGGGAAACATGTAATGATTAGATTCACGTATACCGCATGATTAGACTCAAAGTAGTTGTGATTCTAATAACTCTTTGCTTTGATTCAACTCAAATGAGAAAGAGCAAAATCCCACCTTTCATGATGCTCCATCCTTCGACTCACACATATGTATGATTCGAATCATACATCCTTTCATCCTTAATTCAAGTGTTATAACTTATGTGTTGTTTTTTTCACTAATAACATGTTACTGTATTGAATTTAATAAATCATACCAGGTCTTTAAAGAATTGAATTGAAACCATGCTTCATATATATAAATCTAGACTGTTCAAAAGTTATGTGTTGATGATTATGTGAAACATGTTTTGAATTTAACCTTTTAAGGATTTTTAAAGGACGAAAAACAAAGTTCTAAGCCGAGGAGAGTTTACAAGTACCCATTTTACTAGAAAATTATATTAAATTCTAAGCACTTATTTACTTAACTTGAACAAAAGGTAACCATAAAACCTTCAATTTATGCACATATCTAGATTGTCCTGAATTTGAATTACTTTAGAAAATGTATTTATTTATGTATATGACAGGCATGGAATAGTGAGATCAAGCCTAAAGAGTCAAGTAGTTGAAATACAAACAAAGGAATTAAGGAAGTAAAGCATTTCTCTAATTGTGTCATTCCTCGATTAGACTGATCCCCTTTTAGAATTTCTTTTTTTTGAAAACTTCCAATATAAAAATTGGCGTTTGGTGAGCAGAAGTTAAAATATCATAAAATGAAAGCATAAAATCTCATCACTATGAATTCTAACCAATGTATTTCAATGTTATCACTAAGACAATGATCAAACAATGGCTTGAGTCAACTAGGACAATTCGAGGTGCTTAATTTAAGCCATTTAATATCTCAACTTAGATATGTTTTTTTAACACAATCAACTTAAACATGATTCAATAGGTTTGATGCATCACAAACCTATGCTTATACGATAAATCACTACAAGCATAACCTAACTTGAATGACATACAAATTCTTCTTAATTTAACTTTTACATGTTGAAAGACAAATATTAAAAAGAGATAGGGAAGGAATAAAGTACACAGAGGTATATATTGGTTCGGGACCAGCCTCGGTATGTGTTGTATCCCAAAATTTACCCTCCCCTTTTCATTTTTCATCTAACATATGACTTGATATTTATCTGCACTCATTCATGCCTCATTAATATCCATCATTCACTCATGTTAACACTTACTAATAAGCATCATAGATTCAAAGCTTGTGGATTATAAAAACTAGGGTTTTTCTTGAGGATTGTAATATTTCTCATCATATGGGAAAACCCTAATTTCATGCCCTTTTGGACCTTGATTCAAGGAGGTCACATCATGATATTCATATGTGCGTTCAAACCCTAATTCATGTCCTTGCTAATCATGGAACATATGTTTGACCTCATGAGCTTTCATTTGTACATCTAAACCCTAATTTTGGGGTCCTTGTATTGGGATGTGTTGTAGACCTTCATGCTTGGTTTGAAGACTTTGATCAGAAAGGTGTGCGTCATGAAACCCTAATCAGGGATGTCTGGTCTTGGATGCCATTTTGATTTGACTTTTGACCATGGGATCGATTGAAACCCTAGCTCATTGGGAAAAAGGTTCTTGACCATCTTGTCATACATCATGTCAGGCATTAAACTTTTTTGGGATTTCACCTGGGTCAAGGTTTGTTCAAGCATCCATCCACATGGTGCTTTCGAGATCATAGACCTTAAGTCTTTGGTTCATTGTTATTGCTTCTAAGCATATGACACTTTCAAGATTCATTGGTCTTTGGTCCATTATTTGTCTTTGGTCCATTTGAGATTCATAAGGAATTATAGGCCATTCACTCTTGATTCATCTATGTAAATTGGTCATTTTGATCAATTGCATTCATATGGCTTGGGAAAGTTTTGAAAAAGTTATGAAAGATATGTTTTATTTAAAATCAATTCATATTCATTCAAGCTCCTTTCTTACATTACAAGTTACCATGTACATTTTCATTAAGTCCATTTTACATTTGAAAACCCTAGTCTAAAATTTACAGTTGACTTTGGTCAACTGTTGACGTTTTGGTCAACTAGTTGACCAAAGTCAATCATCCATCCTTAAGCCCTCTTCATGGTTTTCAAGCTCTCTTTGGTTCAATTTACATTGTGTTAATAATCCATCATAATTCATTTGTTATTGTTCATTACTAACTTTTTAGACATAACTAACATTGTCTTTGCTTCTCACTTCAACTTATTAATGTATAATATGTTTTAACATGATAATCAATGCTTTGATGTTGGCTTAATTTATTTCTTTTGCAACTAAAACAAAATCCCCCCACATTCAATCAATTTCATATAAATCTTTACACATTCAAATTAAATAATTCAACATTTCATACAATTCATTACCAATGCATTTTTCATTACAAATCATTTCAATACATAATTCAATAATCAATACAATCCCACATTCTATAAACTCAAAAATACATTTCCACACAAATTTCCTAATTTAATAGTGAAGCAGCTAAGTGGATACAACAAAAATTTCCAAGCAGCTCACAAAATGCATAAGGTTCCATAACACCATTCACACATAGTCTCTCATGATAGAAAAATAACTCCAAGCCAAACCAATAGCTCACATTAACTCATCATGTTCCTAAACAGCTCAAGCAAATGAACGCATAGAAATTGAAACGCGCCACCCTGCATAATTCAGCAGAACAAATTCCACCTGCACTTGTTTTGAACAAAACACACCAAATCATACTTCATGAAAATGCATAGCCCTGAACACACAAGTGAAAGCTCCACCTGATTTACACCCTGCACATTCACTTTAAACAGAACGCACCAGGTAAAACTTCTAATTGATATATACCTGCAAAATTAATTTAAAACAGATATAACAAATTCAAAGTTCCATGAGAAACTAGTAGAAACGAAACACGCTGAAATAGTTAACTGATTCACGTGCACTTCACCCTAACTTCAAATTAACTGCATTGAATTTGTGCAAACATAAATCATACCGGTTCTTTAAAGAATTGAATTGAAACCATGCTTCATATATATAAATCTAGACTGTTCAAAAGTTGTGTGTTGATGATTTTGTGAAACATGATTTGAATTTAACCTTTTAAGGATTTTTAAAGGTCGAAAGACAAAGTTCTAAGCTGGGGAGAGTTTACAAGTACCCATTTTACGAGAATTATGAACTTTTAGAACTTAATTAGGATCATGAATACATTAATTACTTACTAGAATCATGTTAATTAGCCTAATTAGGTTGATTAGGTGATTTTAGAACTTAATTAGGATTATGGACTATTAGGTTAATTAGATTAATTAGAGGATTAAGATTTAATTAGATTAATTAGGATTTTTTAGATTTTAATTAGTTTAGTTAGATTTTAGAATTAGTTGTTAAGATTAGAAGATTAGTATTTGACTAGATTAATTAGCTTAATAGGTTCCTAGAATTTTAGTTAATTAAATTTTTAGAAACATTTAGTTTAATAAGTTTAGTTAATAATAGTTTTTTAGAATATTAGATTATAATTATATTCTTTTAGAATTAGAATTTCTTTTAGGGAAATTAGAATTATTTAGAATTATTTAGGTTTAATTCAAGGTTAAATCAATTTGCACACAAGGACCATTTTGCCCTTAGGGCTTAAAATCTTGATTTTAATGCATGCTCCTTTAGTTTAAGGCTACAATTAGAATTGTCTGATTTATTTGGTTAATTAATTCAATATGTTTATTATTGTACATAGTTCAACTATCATTTCAATCCCTTAGATTAGTGTTGATGAAATGTCGCTTTGGTCAACTAAATCCTTTGTATTATGCTGTAATCCCCAAAGTCTATTCAAGTGACCATAAAGATCCTTGATCACTTAATATGGCAAGTTCATTATGCTCAAGCTATTTTGGATATGCTGAATCTCAGGAGCTTAAGACCTCAAGGTTCAAAGGCAAGATCAAGGCTTCAAGTCAAACATCAATCAAGCATAGCTATCCAGGTGGATTACTTCTCAAGAACAACAAAGGTATCAACACTTGTCGATCTCAGATTGTGTGGCACGAGCCTTAAGAAATAGAGAATGAATGAGATTGGAGAATTCCATTAACTCATTCTGAATATCTTTGGGTACGGGACGCATGATCCAGTTGTTCATCATATTCACATTTATTCACAGACTTTAGCACAATTCGAATTATATGATTGTTAAGTCTTCTTCTACAATAAGTAGCACTGCATCAATAAGATCAACACACAGGATCTCCTATCAGCAACTTGTCAATTCTGATTTGAGTTGTACGGTATGAGTCTTAAGAAACAAAGAATGATTAAAATGGAGAATTCTTATCCTTGTCTAGGATATCCTTGGGTACAAGACGAATTACCCAGTTGCTCAAGGTATTCTCCTTTGTTCATGGACTTTAGTGCAATTTGAGTCATACAATTGACAAGTCTTCTTCCGGAAAATAACATCATTCAACACTTCAATGATGGAGAACTTTTTCTATTGGCACCTTGTGGTTGTACACTCTTTTTCATTCGAACATTTTCTTGCCTCTGAGATGATAGACCCTGGCATTCCTTTTTCCTTGTAAGACTATGGACCCAGGCAATTCAATCATTTTTTCCTTGTGAGGTAATGGACCTTGGCAACCTATTCTTGCCTGTAAGGTAATAGACATTGGCAATCTTTCTTTGCCCCATGAGGTTGTGGACCTTGGCAAACTCTTTATGAGCCTATAGAGTTATGGACTTTGGCACTCAGTTATTAACCTAGACAATCCCTTTGAATAGACTTGTAGAGTTGTGGACTCTTGGGAATCCCCTTGCCTAATGGGTTATGGACCTTGGCAGTGATTTCCCTTTCCTTGAGAGTTATGGACTCTGGCATCCGTTCCCTTTTCCTATTGGGTTATGGACCTTAAAAATTTAGTTCTTTGCCTTGATAGTCATGGACTATGGCATCTATTTCTCTTTGCCTTATGAGGTGATAAACCTTGGCAGTTTAGTTCTTTGCCTTCAGAATTATAAACTCTGGTAGTGATACTTTACCTAGAAGGTTGTGAACCTTGGCACTCCTTTTTCTTCCTTGAAGGGTTGTGTACCATGGCAATCAATCTATCTTCCTTTGTTTCAGCCTTAGTAGACTAAGCTACGAAAGCTCTGATTTTCTCATTGCACAGTGAGAATATGTAGGCAGAAGAATTCAGATTCTCCGCGAGCTACCTTATTTATTCCTACATCCTTCATTCATCAATCATTACCATATTTTTGAGATTGAATAAGACTTTTCCTTGGACTCCATATACATCCTTTTAGGACGATATAGCGACAATCCACCTTGTGAACCAAGAGTTGTTTGGCTCGTACCCAAACACTTAATTCCTTCTTTTTGGCTAAGATGCATGTTTACTCTTTGGTTCAGAGTTTATTCCTCCATGGATCCTAGATACCGTTCGTATTTGATTTCAAATTGGTTGTTCCCCAGCAAGTGATATATTATTCCTTGTACCCAACAATACTTTATTTTGGGCCCCGTATATACCCTTTTAGGACGATATATCGACAATCCACCTTGTGAATAAAGAGTTGTTTGGATCATACCCAAACATTTAATTCCTTTTTTTCCGGCTAAGACGCCTGTTTACTCTTTGGTTCAAAGTTCACTCTCCTTTGTGGGTTCCCATGTGTCGCATCCTGCGAAAAATCAACCGGCGAGGCTCGAAAATAAAACACACACAGAGCCGCCACTGCGCGTTATTTATCCCAAGATAGGGAAAGGAAACGCTCAGAGAAACCTGGAAAGACATGGTCTCGCGACCAGAGAGAAAAGGTTCGGGAGTCGGTTACGCGAGGGGAAGGTATTAGCACCCCTCACGTCCGTCGTACTCGACGGGATCCACGTCCTAGAATAAAGAAAAGGTTGCTAAACATCACACACACACACAGGGAACGCAGGTGGGGTTAAGAGAAGGGAGCTCGATAAGGTATCGCACCTTATGCCTACATATCTTGTCTGGAACAAGAATCAGAGCCACTGTAGTTCGGCTTACGCACGCCAAACAACACAAAACATACAAACAAGCAAGGGTGGCAAACATGGAGCCCGACAACCACTGGATGGAATTATGTCGGCATCCGAACCAAAACACACTCACAAGGGCAAACGTGGAGCCCGACTGCCAATCACTGGGCTTACGTCGGCATCCGAACCCAAAACACACAGTCAGATAACAAGTAAACACACGCAAAAAAGAAAAAGGTTGCCCGGAGAGGTCTCGCACGACCCCCTGCCTACATACCTCGTCTGGAACGAGGATCAGGGCGATGTAGTTCCCCTGAAAGGGACTAAATTGCTAACCAGAAACCGGGGAAAGATACACAACTAGGGAGCTGAGACTCGAGCCTAATGTGGTCATGCATCGTTAACCCTAAGTTCGGTTTTCTATCCTACTTGCATAAGCAAACTAACCTAACCAGGAAAGAAGCTAGCACACAAGCATACAATCATATATCATCAAATGAGAACAGGTATCTCAAACAAGCATGTCAATCAGATATCCACATAACACGCACTATAGCCAAACAAGGGGGCTCAATCAATCAGGCTTGACTGCCTAAGCAATCGTCTGTACAGGCTGTGTTTGCTCTTAACCTTGCCATTACGAGGCTAAGGTGAAGCAGATGATGGGATGAAGTGAGGATCAGACCTCACAGCTCTTATCCCTAACCAGGGAGAGCTGACAAATGAGCATGGGTCCAGAATAGGGGAACCCTTTTATACTCGATGACTCTGACACAACGGATCTTGGGCTTTTGATTTCAATGCTACAACCATGTAATGGGAGCAAGGAGAAGACTCAACTGAATAGTGGGGGGTAGGCTGCATACCCCTACCTTCCACCAATTGCCTTATTTAAAGGACTTTCACCTGCTTGGGCTTAAAAATAAACAACCACAATCATTGCCTCTTAAGGAGGACTTCAGACATTTATTTGCCCGGCCCGGTAACAGCCGGGTCTCCAGACTACATGAAGTTAGGAAGTTATACCTCAATGCAAGTTGCTTAAGCAAAGCAAAGCAAAAGTTCACAAGGAACTGAGCAACTAAAAGTACCTGGAAACAGTCAAACACAGTTAGTACTCAGACAGACAAAACCAAACAGCAAGTGTTCAATCAATCAAACTATACAAAGCAATGCACAATAAAGCAAGCTCAAAGCTCAAGCCTAAGCTTCACCACCTACAAAACAATGTTATGTTAGTGTACAAACATCAACAACACCAATTAAAATTGATTTGGATCATTCTCCATGTGCATTATGCTTTTGATCCTGAAAAATCAAGCAAACATTAGCAACTAGACCACTAGGCCAAGCCTAGGGTCCAAAGGCAATAAAAACTCCTAAACAGCAAGATATCCACCAACCAATCTAAAATTAAAGTCAAACAAGAGCAAACATCCTTGGACTCATGTTTATATCATTCATTATGCTCATGTTGTGCACAAAACAAGGCAAACTAGTTCAAATGAAGCATCAAGCATGCAAACAGAACTATTGCATTCAAATCCACACCAAAACAAATCCAAAAATTCTCAAATTAAATACACCTAAACAGGGGATAATCAAGGTCTACCATGTCAAATTTGAGCTCAATTGGGCAAATGGAACCATGTCAATGAAAATCATCAAAAACAGACACAATTTCATGCTTCAATTCACACCATCAATGCATACATCCAATTCAAAAATTCATATCTCATTGAAAACAAAAAAGAAATGGATGAGACCAAAACAGGGAGGTCACACAACGTGTCTAGTTCATGCATATCAAATTTCATGGCCATACAATACAATATGAGGATTTCCCAATCAATCTACCAACATGTATCACATGAGCTTGCAATTTCAATCACCATAAATGAAAAATCATGATCAATTAGAAAAGGCAGTGAAAAATTCTACAAAAATTCATACAACATCCTAACATATCAACAATTCACCATGCCAAATTTCATTCAATTCTAACATGCATAGGTTATCCAATTAAATTCAACAAGTTGACATCAAGAGGTGTGACACAAATTGTCACACCTAAGTTCCAGAATTTGCTTCTCTCTGACCAGGTATCAAAAATTCATGAAATTTACATATAAATAATCCTCAATGAGTCAAGAACCACCACAAAAATTTTCAGCCATTTATTTTATGATATGAGTATTTCATGATCAAATTGCCAAAATGTATCAAAATGTGACATACATTAGAAAAGCCTATGCCAAATAAAATATTTGCCAAGCACAACTTTGACCAATAGGTCAAAAAAATCCTACACAAGTCAACAAAGTCAAGGAAAAAATCTCCATATTTTTAGGAATTTTTTACTATTTTGTATGAATTTTTTAAAGTGTTAAATATTTTTTAGAAATTAAATGAATTAATTAAAAAATGACAATGGCAATCCTGTAATTATTAAAGGCACTGGCGGTAAACACGAATTTTGAAAGTTCAAACTGGATTTTGGATCAAACGCATGTATTTCATCTCCTTCAACCTACAGATTTCCAGAAAAATTGAAAAAACGAAGAACACAAAATCTCAACAGAAATTGACATGGCTATATCCGTTGGAAAGGTCTCTCCTCCTACAATCCAAATATCACATTATTAAGACCTAAAAGTTCCTAAATCGAACAGATCGAAGCACTTAGGGTTTGAGTTCATAATTTCAATTCCAGATTTCGTGAGCTATGGTGTATCATTTCTCAAACCAAACACATCCTCATCACCTACATTCTACGCTCTACCAAACACACCTAAGCAATTGCAAAATCGTGATGCTCGAAAAATCTCATACCTGGAATGGCAGTAGTGATTCACGACGTTTCCAAGCTCATGATCTCAAAACAGCAACGCAGCAACCTTCAGGAAGATGAATGCCATGCTCCGTTTCAATCGATTCCACTCCTATTGTCCATAATTCGAATTTGCCATGGATGAGGTGGTTATGAACAGTCGCGTTTTAGCCTGCCACATGCTCCATGCTTCACAAACAGTTGGAGAAGATGATGATACAAATTCAATGCAACAAGAATCGTGAGATTTGGTTGAAGAATGAGGAAGAATTTTGCATTTGAAGATTTTTGTTCTTGATGCAAATTGAGAGAATGTGAGAGGTTTTTGATCTGAATTTTTGGTGAATGATTTTCTGTTATGATTAACCAATGATTATGAATATATATGTGCACTTAATCCAAGCTTAATCCACCTAATTAGCAATTTTGACATGTTAAGTGAAATGGTAATTTTGTAAGTGAGGGCAAAATGGTCAATTCCTTTAGACAGCTCATGCCACCTCAGTGACAGCACATACACCTCCTAAATATCATATGTGAACTGTAGAAACTTGTTTCATGCTCATTGGTTGCTCCATTCTCAAATTCACCATGTGTATGCATTTGGTCCATTTTTGTCATTTCCATTTTTCAAGACAAAATCCAAATTAAAAGCCTTATGCATGAAATGAAAATTCAAACACACTCTAAATGCCATTCCTGAGGTGTTGGAAAAAGTCCCATCTCCAAATTCCAATTATTTTGACATTTGGACAATTTTGCCCCTGGTCCACTTCAGCTGTCCAGTTGAAAAGTGACTTTTTGCCTTGGCCCTTTTTGAACAAATCCAATGATGCACCCTCAAAGTACATGTCAAATGGAGTTTGTGCATATAAAGAACTTGCAATTTGGACAAAGTATGTGGTAGTTATGGCCTCCTGATTACGGGTCTTTTCTGAAATTCACTGAGCCATATTTTGCAAACCGTACATTGGATTTTCAAGTTCTTGGACTTTTTGGAAATGTGAGAGCAAGATCTACAACTTTCATGTTGAACAATTTTTCATTTGAAGCTTCCTTGGACATCTGTTTTTGAGGTCAAAAACTTTCCATTTTTGGAAACTTCAATTACAAGTCACTTTCTATTTTTGGCAGTTTTTTGTCCTGACTTGATTTTCTTCATTTTTAAGCTTTGAGATGTCATTTAACACTTGTTCCAACATGAATGAAGTGTCTCCAACTCATTTCCACCTCCACATCCATCAGATCATGTACAGT
Organism: Lathyrus oleraceus; assembly: GCF_024323335.1. NCBI lineage: Eukaryota > Viridiplantae > Streptophyta > Magnoliopsida > Fabales > Fabaceae > Lathyrus > Lathyrus oleraceus. The sequence continues at coordinate 36,369,944 of NC_066582.1, forward strand.
TGACCACAGTTGACTTTTCATCTGACAGATGAATCTGGCAATGCATAGATCAAATTAAGCCCCAATCTCCAACTGAAATGGCTCAAGGGTGCAACCCTAGCCTCAATAAGCACCATATAATCACAAAATGAACCCCATAACCATCAGAAACCTCATCTCCTGAATAAACCCTGATTGGCCCAATGCAACGGATTAGGGTTGACCAGTGGTCAAAACCCTAATCTCAAGGAAGGAGCTTCAATCTTCTGATGACATCCAACCATGATGATGATGTATCATTTCAAACCAGATGAAGACCAATACCCTTGAGCATCATGAAACCCTAATCCACAGCCCAATCCTCAGATGGCCATGATCAATCAATAAACCCTAGGCTTGCACTTTGACTTCCTCATCTTCTGATCAAGACTTGGGAGGATGGCTTGCACAATGTAACCACATGAGATGCAATATGCAATGCCTAATGACCTAAAAATGTATGCAAATATGATAATGCTAGTCCCAAGAGAGGAGGGCAAATTTTGAGGTGTTACAGCTGCCCCTATTCAATCCACTGTGAACCTGTCGATACGAAATAGCCTCGGCTTTCGGATGATCAGGATGAAGAGTGATTGAATACCAAGAACAGACGAACAATTTGTACTCTGATGGGATGATAATTAACAACGCCTGTCAGCATCGGCGAAGAAAAACTCGAAAAACCGACGACCTGGATGCCAAAATAAATGGTAACGCAGGGATAACCATGGTCTGAACACCACATCCACTCGGGATTCTCATTCTTTTTTTGCTTTTCTTGAACCCCGAAAATTTTCTCTTCTTCTACCTGGTCCGAAAACCACTTCGGTCTGAACTCCGAAAAACTGGCCTGAATACCATAAGTGCTTCAACCTGATAGTCGGAAACTTCACTAATCACCACTCTAAGGGCAACACGTCAGAGGGTACACCTTCAACCAGACACTGACTGATGACTGGGAAGAAACTCGACGTTTACTGAACATCGGACGATGATGTTTACTGACACCAAAAAAAGCTCGACCAGACATTAACCAATGACCGGGAGGAAACTCGATGTTTACAGGCACCGAACAATGATGTTGACATGACATCAAACAATGATGCGGACAGACAACAAACAATGATGCGGACAGACATCAAACAATGGTGCGGACAAACATCAAACAATGATGCAGACAGACATCAAACAATGATGCGGACAGACATCAAACAATGATGCGGACAGACATCAAACAATGATGCGGACAGACATCAAACAATGATGCGGACAGACATCAAACAATGATGCAGACAGACATCAAACAATGATGCGGACAGACATCAAACAATGATGCGGACAGACATCAAACAATGATCGACCAAACACTTACTGATGTCTGGGAAGAAACGGTGGTTCCAAACTCACAATGCTGAACTCCTCGGAGCATCGTCTTCGCTGTCAGACAAAACCAAACCTCAAGCGGTAATCACGGCTTGAATCGCGCTGATCGCGTAACGTCTTCTGACTGTATCCCCATCTCTGTCCGACGGGAACATTTCCTCCAATATCGCACTACTGGGGAACATTGCTGATCTGACGTTGTGATGCTAATCTCCTCAGAGTAACATCTTCACCTTTGGTGAACCCCAAATCTTCAAGCGGTAACCACAGTTTGGGTTGCGTTGAATACATCCCTTTTCCATCTCCGTCCGACGGAAGGAGTCTTCTCCAGTGTCGTACCACTGGGACAATACCTGTGATCCAATCATGAGGCTATACTACTCGTAGTAACACTTTCATTTTCTGGCAAAATACCTCTCAAACAGTAACCACGGCTTGAGACTAGCTGACGTTTGCAATGATGCATGCTTGATTTCTTCTGCGTAATGCTCCATAATTATGGAAATGCTACGCGATTATTTATTTTTCTATGCAATATGCAATGCTTATTCTACATGATGAATGCATAAAAATATCCCCCTCAAGGGAATTTTCTGGGGAAAACGAGACTCTCTGCTGAGGAACTCGCCACTGCTCCGATTTCCACCCTGCCGGGGATAGCACTGCTGCTAGGAAATAGACAACCCTTGCTGGGGATACAGATCCTTTGCACCCAACCCTCTCGAGGACATGCTGGGGAATACCTCCTTTGCACCCCACCCTCTCGAGGACATGCTGGGGATACAGATCCTTCACTGCACTCTGTGGGAATACCACAGTCTTTGACTTGCTGGGGATATAGATCCCAACTCTGCTTTGGGAATCCTCACAGATACTCCCGCTGGGGAAATGAGCAATCTTCAACCTGCTGGGGGAATACCATCCAGACCCTGCTAGGGGAACGACAACTACTCCGTTGGGGAGGACCCAATCAATCCACATGTAGGATACCCTCGGCTGGGGATGCAGATATTCGTCTGCTACGGAAACTCGTTCAATCCACTGGTAGAATGAACACTGTTGGAGAGATATGTCATTGAAAAAACCCGCTCCACTCGGGGAACTAGCTGGGGAAATAAGAAAAGTTGGCACAACACCTGTCGACTCATCGAACCAAGGTATCCACCTCCTAATCTCGCACCAGCTTTCCACTTTTGAGAACTCCCAGACTCGTCTGGACCTTTTCTGCTCCATCATCTTGCATTCCAAGTCGTTCCGCACTCGACGAGAGACGTACTCCTGGGATTTATACATAAATTTCAATTTTCCGACTTTGAAGAGTCTTCTTGATCAATTTCAATGGTCGTCGGGCGTCTCTCGTCGTCTCTTCGTCGCCCTTCTTCGTGCACTCGCCCCTGATCGGGCTCTGCGGGGAATTACATACTTTCAAATCTTCCGACTTTGAAGAGTCTTCTTGATTACCATCAAGGATCGTCGTGCGCCGCAACGTCACTTCGTCGTTCTTTCATTCATTCGTTCCTGAACGAACTCTCCGGGGATTTGTTTCAAAGCTTCCACATCACAACCTGCAAGTGAGTGAAAAACATCTAACAGTTCCTGCAAAACAGATCGTTAGATAAAACCGTGCCCCAGGCGTGTCAAGATTTCAACACTTGGGTCACTCAACCTTCCAAATAAGATTTCAAGCTCTCAATCTTATAAACATGCATCGGAAGGAACCTGTATGTGTTAAAATGCAAAGATTCTTTATCAAAAATAATTGGATGTTCTTGCAATCAAAACGGTAATGAAAAACAAAAACAAAATTATTTGACTGAATGTGCATTTTGTTGATTTGAAAAGTGTGGCTCAAATGAGCAATACAAAAGGAAGCAATTCCTGAAAAGAGGTAATTGCGCACAAAAGGAAAAATCTATCCTAATGGCAACGTGAAACCCGTGATCTCATCGAGTTCCAACTCGGTTACACCCCATATGTCCTCAGACTCTCCGTGCTTTTCTGCCTTCTGAACAAGACGATTCTGACTGATCCTTACCGGGTATTATCCATGATGCTTTAACCAAAGCGCAAACGATCATGCTAGACGCAATTGTTCGTTTTAATCCCTCTTTTGCCTGGACCGCCCTTTCGGGTTTTCAGTCCACCGGGATACCCTTTTTTGCCCAAGTCGCCTTTTCAGGTTTTCGACTTGCCGGGTGTACATTTTTCATTTTATCCCTAATTTTTGCCCGAACCCTTTTCTGTTTTTGGTTCGCCGGGATGCCCATTTTTGCCTGGACTATTTTGTTCTTTTCGTCCAGCGGGTCTATTATACGAAGTATTTTTTAACTGCGTCCGCATTCACAGGGGATGGAAACTCCTCACCATCCATGGTCGTTAGCAACAAGGCTCCTCCAGAGAAAACCTTCTTGACCACGAATGGACCTTCATAATTCGGTGTTCATTTGCCCCTTCGATCGTTTTGAGGAGGAAGGATCCTTTTCAACACCATATCACCCACGTGATATACCCGAGGTCGCACCTTCTTGTCAAAAGCACGCTTCATCCTCTGCTGGTATAACTGCCCATGACAGATGGCTGCTAGCCTCTTCTCTTCAATCAAGCTCTCTGAGTGAGAAAGGCGTTTGCCCCAGTTGATGTACGTACCGCGGTACGGTACCCAGGATACCAGCTTCGTACTCTACCACCATCGTTGGTCCTTCAGACATTATCCGGGCAACAAAAGCTTATTCACCTTAACCTCCCCATCAGACATCAGAATCCGTTCGGATTCAGGGTCAGGCCCCTCCTCCGGGATCGGTCACTCTCAATCTTTCGATTTGAGTACCTCGAGATGTCCTCATCAGGGAACTCAAACCTCATCGGTTGATAATCCTCAATGGGTTGCAGAGAGATGTAATCAGACAATACACCCCTTGATTGCTTTCTGAGAGTATCCCAAATCAGTCAACATCATTTTACTCCTCTCACAACCCGTCCGGTCAATGTTGGATTCTCAAACCCATACTCGATCGGATCCATCTCGGAAATCCACAAAGTGGCATGAATCAGCATACACTGTCTCAGTCGGCGAGCAGCCTATGCCAAAGTACAGCCAGTTTTCTCGATCAGTGAATGTACTGTTTCACAGTCGATCAACTTTTTGCTAAGGTAAATTGCATGCTCTTTTCGACAAGACTCGCCATGCTGACCCAATACACCCCATAGACCCCTCGAAGGCCGTCAAGCACCGATTTGACAATTGCTCTTTCCCCAGAAGATATCAGAATCAGAGGTTCCTGCAATTTATTCTTTTATTTTTTTCCAATGCCCCTTTGGCACACATTATTTCACCTGACCGTTTGATCTTTTTTTTTTCTTTCAACATCTTGAATATGGGTTCCTACGTGGCTGTTAGATGAGATATGAACCATGACAGGTAGTTCAATCTATCTATGAAACCACGAACCTCTTTTCTTTATCCTCGGTTCAGGCGTTTTTTTTTTTTTTTTTTTTTTTTTTTTTTTTTTTTTTTTTTTTTTTTAAGCAGGATGAACCTCGATTCCTCTTTTCCACTTATGATGAACCCCAACATCTTACCGGATCGCACTCTGATAGTGCACTTGCTTGAATTCAACCTCAGTTTGAATTGTCTTAACTGGTTAACCGACTTGCCCCGGTCTGCCAGATGCCCCTCTCTGACTGGGACTTTGCTATCATGTCATAGCATCTGATTCCATGATGAATCATATCATGAAACAAAGTCACCCTGATACGCGGCATCGGCACCCTGCTTCTCAAGAGGACAGTCTTCTCTCCGTGGTAGCTTGTGAGCAACGATATCGGTGTTCGACCCTGGCGTATCCTGACACGACCAAGCGAAAATATCCACATGCTCTTTTAACAGGGCTACCATTCTGCTTTCAACTTGCCTCTGAAACGGCCCGGATTTTCATCTCCTTCCTGACCTCGGCGGTGCGTGGAATAACAATCTCAACCCGCTCCTCGGGCGGCTGAATCACCTTCTCCTCTTGTTTTAGCAATCTGGTTAATTCCAGCAGATCACAGTCTTCTTCGTCTTCTTCTTCAGCAAGATAGATCGGTTTGTCGAAGTCATATGAGGGGTAACCAAATTGTTATCAATGAGATCCGGAGAAGAATTTTTTTTGAAGTCGGGACGAGACAAAACAAAAGGAAAAAACAGAAAATAAACATTGCCATTTTTATTTGTTTTTAAAACTGCAAAAATAAATGAAAAACAGGGAACACCGCTTTTTGACTGAAAAACATCCATTTATTAATGATGCAGAAAATGCAAATTTAAACATGAGGTGGCCCTTACAATGAACCATTACGTGTCGGGCAACACGTATGGCTTTCATGCAGATAAAGACTGAAAACAAGAAATTATTACTCTTCAGGATGAGTGACAGTGATGATCTTTTTAAGCCTTTCAGCTTCCTGGTACGCACGGCTTTATCCAAACACTGAACTTGCAGTTACCATCAGTCTCTTCACCCATCACACAGACGTGATCTGAATCTTCAGTAATTGCACTCACCGTCGCTTGACCATGTACCGGCATGGGATTAGCATTAACATTCGGTGATGGCGCAAAATTGATAGCTTTGGAGTCTACCAGGTCCTGGACGACATTCTTGAATGCTCTACAGCCCTCAATGTTATGCCCCTGCGTACCAGAATGAAATTCACACTTGGCATTCTCATCGTAATCAGGAGGCCACTGATCTGTTCTTATCGGAACCATCGCCCTCGGCTGGACCAACCCCAAATCCCTCAACTTTTTGAACAGCACGACATATGACACGGGCGGCCTGTCGAAGTGACGATCAACTCCTTTCCCTTTCACCTGGTACCCGGCTCTCGATTGCGGTGGCTGACGTTGCTGTCTGGCTGACTGATTACCAGCAGGGATGTTTACCGCAGCAACATGCTGATAATAACGACCCCCACTATATCCTCTTTGCTCATACACAGCACTCGAGTCACCCTCATTCTTGCGCTGACCGTTCCCGAATGGTTTCTTTGATCCCGATGACGAAGCATTACCACCCTGGATCTTCCCCATTTTCAGCCAACTTTCAATTCGCTCACCCGCCACCACAATATCAGCAAAGTTGGTGACGGGACAACCCACCATTCTCTCGGCAAAGACCCCTTGCAGGGTACCCATGAAGAGATCAGACATCTCTCTGTCCACTAGCGGAGGTTGAACTCTGGCAGCCAACTCCCTCCACCTTTGAGCATACTCTTTAAACCCCTCACTTGACTTCTGAGACATACCCTGCAGCTGGGTACGGCTCGGAGCCATATCTGCGTTAAACTGGTACTGCTTAAAGAAAGCATCTCCCAAATCCTGCCAACTTTTGATGTCGGAAGACTTCAGCTTGGTGTACCACTCCAAGGATCCCCCGGACAGGCTGTCCTGGAAAAAATACATCCACAGTTTCTGATCTGCCGTGTATGCAGAGATTTTGCGGACGAATGCCTGGAGATGAGTTTCCGGGCAGGAACTACCGTTGTATTTGTCAAACGCCGGCGCTTTAAACTTCTGAGGGATCACAATCCCCTCCACCAGCCCCATGTTGGACATATTCACCACCCCCGGCGTGGCATAGCTTTCCAGCACCTTGATTTTCTCAGCCAGCAGCTGAATTTCTTTATTCTGAGGAGGAATGTTGTAAGGAACAAAAGGCTCGTTCTGCATAGAAAATTGGTCAGCCTCCCTGTCTTCCTCCTGATCTTCGTCAAAACCATAGAACGGAGGCACAAAATTGTCCTTCATATTTTGACTAGGCCCAGGTTGACCCCCAGCGTTGTTCACCAGACCAACTGTTTCTCTTTTTTCACCGTCTCTGGATCCACCCGGCCCCTGGTTGGAGACACCATCCAGATTAACAACACTGTTAGCTGCAGAAGCCCGCTCGAGCTTTTCAACTTTATCTGCCAGAGCCTTCTGACCAACTGCAAAGCCTTGCATTATGTTGATCAGCTCGTTCATTTTATCTTTCAGTTCGAGCATATCCGCGCTGGGAAGCTCCATCAGTCTCGGAGTATTGCGTCTGGTGTAATATCTGTGAGGACGGGTTGAGTGCAAAGGTACGGTTCTGCGAGCACGAGCAATGATTCCTGCAAAACAGCAAATGGGTTAATATGCATGAATGCAACGTCTATCCATATGAGGAAGATTCTGTCTTTTGATCCTGGTTTCATCGAGACAGATAATATTTCACCAATAACATTCTGACATTCAGATGTCTCTCAACCAGATTCTCAATCAATAATACTCCCCATATGGCTAGACGTGAGTTTGAGTGCGGATGAATGCAAAATGAGAATGATGCAGATGTATGCAATGCACTGGGTTGCCATCCTCCAAGTCATCTGATCCTCTGTACTGAATCTGGCCTCTGGACTGATCATTACCATCTGAGGAGAAATGTAACCAATCTGACCCACGGGTTCCGAAATAAGCGGAAGACAGATACATCATCATCATCACTGGTCTCTGAGCAGACACACCACCACCATCTGAATCGGCCCGGGGAATCCTGAAATAAACGGATCCCCACTGATAAATATCTCGGCCCGGGGAATCCTGAAATAAACGGATCCCCACTGATAAATCACGGACAGCACTCCGGCGTCACGGCAATAAATGACCATAAATCCGACTTATAATTATGTCTCTGAATCACAGATCAAAAGTCACCATCTGAAGGCTATCTGAACAAACATCTGACAGAACAACCCTCCCCTCACAGGTAAGTTCTAATCAAGTCATCCTAAGGCGGATAATGGTCTCGACAATCGGGCGGAGATACTCAATGGGTTTGCCCTTTCGGGTGTGCCATTGTAGCTCCCTTAAAATCGTCTGAACCAAAGATCCGGGAATGATCGGTCACCAGAGTCAACAACTCAAATGGAGTGACTCAAACAAAGCGGAATATCCACAGAGATGAGCACTATCAAGTGAGCCTCGTCCGGCTTGTGGCACATCACGCCGCCAGGCACATGTTGACTTAACATGAAAGAGGCAACGTGAGACCACACTAGTCCTAGGTGTATACTCGGGCCTGGGTTTTAGCCCCACTCAGAACACCCACCCCAAACAACAGAACCACCTGCAGAGGACGGCAACAACATGATAGTATGATGCATGCAAACATTTAATGCAAATATATACACACTGGTTAGAATAATAAATGCAATAAATAACACAAACAAGCAACCTAAACTAATCCTATAACGCCAGGAAGGACTCGCTTAGGGACGATGGACCAGCATAGGTCTACATCCAAACTCCCCAGTGGAGTCGCCAGCTGTCGCATCCTGCGAAAAATCAACCGGCGAGGCTCGAAAATAAAACACACACAGAGCCGCCACTGCGCGTTATTTATCCCAAGATAGGGAAAGGAAACGCTCAGAGAAACCTGGAAAGACATGGTCTCGCGACCAGAGAGAAAAGGTTCGGGAGTCGGTTACGCGAGGGGAAGGTATTAGCACCCCTCACGTCCGTCGTACTCGACGGGATCCACGTCCTAGAATAAAGAAAAGGTTGCTAAACATCACACACACACACAGGGAACGCAGGTGGGGTTAAGAGAAGGGAGCTCGATAAGGTATCGCACCTTATGCCTACATATCTTGTCTGGAACAAGAATCAGAGCCACTGTAGTTCGGCTTACGCACGCCAAACAACACAAAACATACAAACAAGCAAGGGTGGCAAACATGGAGCCCGACAACCACTGGATGGAATTATGTCGGCATCCGAACCAAAACACACTCACAAGGGCAAACGTGGAGCCCAACTGCCAATCACTGGGCTTACGTCGGCATCCGAACCCAAAACACACAGTCAGATAACAAGTAAACACACGCAAAAAAGAAAAAGGTTGCCCGGAGAGGTCTCGCACGACCCCCTGCCTACATACCTCGTCTGGAACGAGGATCAGGGCGATGTAGTTCCCCTGAAAGGGACTAAATTGCTAACCAGAAACCGGGGAAAGATACACAACTAGGGAGCTGAGACTCGAGCCTAATGTGGTCATGCATCGTTAACCCTAAGTTCGGTTTTCTATCCTACTTGCATAAGCAAACTAACCTAACCAGGAAAGAAGCTAGCACACAAGCATACAATCATATATCATCAAATGAGAACAGGTATCTCAAACAAGCATGTCAATCAGATATCCACATAACACGCACTATAGCCAAACAAGGGGGCTCAATCAATCAGGTTTGACTGCCTAAGCAATCGTCTGTACAGGCTGTGTTTGCTCTTAACCTTGCCATTACGAGGCTAAGGTGAAGCAGATGATGGGATGAAGTGAGGATCAGACCTCACAGCTCTTATCCCTAACCAGGGAGAGCTGACAAATGAGCATGGGTCCAGAATAGGGGAACCCTTTTATACTCGATGACTCTGACACAACGGATCTTGGGCTTTTGATCTCAATGCTACAACCATGTAATGGGAGCAAGGAGAAGACTCAACTGAATAGTGGGGGGTAGGCTGCATACCCCTACCTTCCACCAATTGCCTTATTTAAAGGACTTTCACCTGCTTGGGCTTAAAAATAAACAACCACAATCATTGCCTCTTAAGGAGGACTTCAGACATTTATTTGCCCGGCCCGGTAACAGCCGGGTCTCCAGACTACATGAAGTTAGGAAGTTATACCTTAATGCAAGTTGCTTAAGCAAAGCAAAGCAAAAGTTCACAAGGAACTGAGCAACTAAAAGTACCTGGAAACAGTCAAACACAGTTAGTACTCAGACAGACAAAACCAAACAGCAAGTGTTCAATCAATCAAACTATACAAAGCAATGCACAATAAAGCAAGCTCAAAGCTCAAGCCTAAGCTTCACCACCTACAAAACAATGTTATGTTAGTGTACAAACATCAACAACACCAATTAAAATTGATTTGGATCATTCTCCATGTGCATTATGCTTTTGATCCTGAAAAATCAAGCAAACATTAGCAACTAGACCACTAGGCCAAGCCTAGGGTCCAAAGGCAATAAAAACTCCTAAACAGCAAGATATCCACCAACCAATCTCAAATTAAAGTCAAACAAGAGCAAACATCCTTGGACTCATGTTTATATCATTCATTATGCTCATGTTGTGCACAAAACAAGGCAAACTAGTTCAAATGAAGCATCAAGCATGCAAACAGAACTATTGCATTCAAATCCACACCAAAACAAATCCAAAAATTCTCAAATTAAATACACCTAAACAGGGGATAATCAAGGTCTACCATGTCAAATTTGAGCTCAATTGGGCAAATGGAACCATGTCAATGAAAATCATCAAAAACAGACACAATTTCATGCTTCAATTCACACCATCAATGCATACATCCAATTCAAAAATTCATATCTCATTGAAAACAAAAAAGAAATGGATGAGACCAAAACAGGGAGGTCACACAACGTGTCTAGTTCATGCATATCAAATTTCATGGCCATACAATACAATATGAGGATTTCCCAATCAATCTACCAACATGTATCACATGAGCTTGCAATTTCAATCACCATAAATGAAAAATCATGATCAATTAGAAAAGGCAGTGAAAAATTCTACAAAAATTCATACAACATCCTAACATATCAACAATTCACCATGCCAAATTTCATTCAATTCTAACATGCATAGGTTATCCAATTAAATTCAACAAGTTGACATCAAGAGGTGTGACACAAATTGTCACACCTAAGTTCCAGAATTTGCTTCTCTCTGACCAGGTATCAAAAATTCATGAAATTTACATATAAATAATCCTCAATGAGTCAAGAACCACCACAAAAATTTTCAGCCATTTATTTTATGATATGAGTATTTCATGATCAAATTGCCAAAATGTATCAAAATGTGACATACATTAGAAAAGCCTATGCCAAATAAAATATTTGCCAAGCACAACTTTGACCAATAGGTCAAAAAAATCCTACACAAGTCAACAAAGTCAAGGAAAAAATCTCCATATTTTTAGGAATTTTTTACTATTTTGTATGAATTTTTTAAAGTGTTAAATATTTTTTAGAAATTAAATGAATTAATTAAAAAATGACAATGGCAATCCTGTAATTATTAAAGGCACTGGCGGTAAACACGAATTTTGAAAGTTCAAACTGGATTTTGGATCAAACGCATGTATTTCATCTCCTTCAACCTACAGATTTCCAGAAAAATTGAAAAAACGAAGAACACAAAATCTCAACAGAAATTGACATGGCTATATCCGTTGGAAAGGTCTCTCCTCCTACAATCCAAATATCACATTATTAAGACCTAAAAGTTCCTAAATCGAACAGATCGAAGCACTTAGGGTTTGAGTTCATAATTTCAATTCCAGATTTCGTGAGCTATGGTGTATCATTTCTCAAACCAAACACATCCTCATCACCTACATTCTACGCTCTACCAAACACACCTAAGCAATTGCAAAATCGTGATGCTCGAAAAATCTCATACCTGGAATGGCAGTAGTGATTCACGACGTTTCCAAGCTCATGATCTCAAAACAGCAACGCAGCAACCTTCAGGAAGATGAATGCCATGCTCCGTTTCAATCGATTCCACTCCTATTGTCCATAATTCGAATTTGCCATGGATGAGGTGGTTATGAACAGTCGCGTTTTAGCCTGCCACATGCTCCATGCTTCACAAACAGTTGGAGAAGATGATGATACAAATTCAATGCAACAAGAATCGTGAGATTTGGTTGAAGAATGAGGAAGAATTTTGCATTTGAAGATTTTTGTTCTTGATGCAAATTGAGAGAATGTGAGAGGTTTTTGATCTGAATTTTTGGTGAATGATTTTCTGTTATGATTAACCAATGATTATGAATATATATGTGCACTTAATCCAAGCTTAATCCACCTAATTAGCAATTTTGACATGTTAAGTGAAATGGTAATTTTGTAAGTGAGGGCAAAATGGTCAATTCCTTTAGACAGCTCATGCCACCTCAGTGACAGCACATACACCTCCTAAATATCATATGTGAACTGTAGAAACTTGTTTCATGCTCATTGGTTGCTCCATTCTCAAATTCACCATGTGTATGCATTTGGTCCATTTTTGTCATTTCCATTTTTCAAGACAAAATCCAAATTAAAAGCCTTATGCATGAAATGAAAATTCAAACACACTCTAAATGCCATTCCTGAGGTGTTGGAAAAAGTCCCATCTCCAAATTCCAATTATTTTGACATTTGGACAATTTTGCCCCTGGTCCACTTCAGCTGTCCAGTTGAAAAGTGACTTTTTGCCTTGGCCCTTTTTGAACAAATCCAATGATGCACCCTCAAATTACATGTCAAATGGAGTTTGTGCATATAAAGAACTTGCAATTTGGACAAAGTATGTGGTAGTTATGGCCTCCTGATTACGGGTCTTTTCTGAAATTCACTGAGCCATATTTTGCAAACCGTACATTGGATTTTCAAGTTCTTGGACTTTTTGGAAATGTGAGAGCAAGATCTACAACTTTCATGTTGAACAATTTTTCATTTGAAGCTTCCTTGGACATCTGTTTTTGAGGTCAAAAACTTTCCATTTTTGGAAACTTCAATTACAAGTCACTTTCTATTTTTGGCAGTTTTTTGTCCTGACTTGATTTTCTTCATTTTTAAGCTTTGAGATGTCATTTAACACTTGTTCCAACATGAATGAAGTGTCTCCAACTCATTTCCACCTCCACATCCATCAGATCATGTACAGTTGACCACAGTTGACTTTTCATCTGACAGATGAATCTGGCAATGCATAGATCAAATTAAGCCCCAATCTCCAACTGAAATGGCTCAAGGGTGAAACCCTAGCCTCAATAAGCACCATATAATCACAAAATGAACCCCATAACCATCAGAAACCTCATCTCCTGAATAAACCCTGATTGGCCCAATGCAACGGATTAGGGTTGACCAGTGGTCAAAACCCTAATCTCAAGGAAGGAGCTTCAATCTTCTGATGACATCCAACCATGATGATGATGTATCATTTCAAACCAGATGAAGACCAATACCCTTGAGCATCATGAAACCCTAATCCACAGCCCAATCCTCAGATGGCCATGATCAATCAATAAACCCTAGGCTTGCACTTTGACTTCCTCATCTTCTGATCAAGACTTGGGAGGATGGCTTGCACAATGTAACCACATGAGATGCAATATGCAATGCCTAATGACCTAAAAATGTATGCAAATATGATAATGCTAGTCCCAAGAGAGGAGGGCAAATTTTGAGGTGTTACACCATGTTACCATTCTGTTGGTAAAAGTTATACTTTTCATCTTTATCAATTTCCTTTATTCTCTTGGTTCCACGAACTACGAATGCTTTGACTTTCTCATTGCACGATGAGAATACACAGGCACGAGGATATGAATCCTTGACGAGCATAACTCTAATTATTCCTCCTTCCGCCTTAGGGCACCGTTCATATCTTTCATGAACCAGTATCTACCTTCAATCATTGAACCGTTCACCCTAATGACACACTGTTTCTTTGAAACCAAATACAGTTTTCTTTGGAATTCCATATATACCCTTTTAGGACGATAAAACGGAAGTATGCATTTGTACCTAGAGTTGTTTGGTTCATACCCAAACATTTCATCCCTTCTTTTTTGGCCAATAAGCGTGTTACCCTCTATGGTACAAATCTCATTTTCCTATGGATTCCAATACACCTTCACCTTTGGTTTCAAAGTACACCTCTTCAGTCACTTGTTACCAAACCTTCACTTATGTGATTTTGGTCATTCTTTCCATTCATATCCACGATGCATCCATGATTCTACCTTCATTCACTCCATGTGATATACCCTATTCTTTGAGTCAAATACACTATCTATTTAAACTCCATCTTATGTCACCTTGTGAACCAAGAGATGTTTGACTCGTACCCAAACACTTAATTCTCCTTGTTTTCGGCTATACCATATGGTGGAAGACGCTTCCGGCTAGTCGACATATTTGTCAACGCCAATTTTACTCTTGGGTTCAGATTTCGTCCCTTGTTGGAGTTCAAATCAGATTCTTTCGTTTAGACCATACTTGTTATCATAATTCTTTTCACATCCCACCACTAGTTCTATGAACTACGAAGATTTGAATTTCTTATTGCATTATAAGGATACGTAGGCATGAGGGTCCCAATCCTCACAAATCACTTTATCTATTCCATTTCTTTTCCTTTATTCATTCGCGAGTAACCTTAGATATAACACTCATTCGAGAAAGAAAAATCAAAACGGTTCCTGTGGAGTAACATGGATGTTAGGGGTGCTAATACCTTCCCCTTGAATAACCGACTACCTAACATATCTCTTTCCCTCGGGTTTTATCGATGTTTTCCCTTTCCTTCAGGAATAAATAAAGTTCGATGGAGACTCTATTGTATGTTCGAGCGTGCGATGCGTTCGGGTATATTTCTGCTAGCTTCAGTATGCCTACTCAACTATTCAAAGGTTTGAAACCATTCAGAAACATAATCAAGTCTTCCACTATTTTCAAGAGTAAATATACTAGTACTTTGAAACAAAAAACTATCATCAATCCGGATTCTAATTGCCACACTACATTAGCCTACACACGAATATAATGAAAATTCCTTTTTGTTGATGTAGTTCTTCAACTACTACAAACATGATCCTCAATGATATTAATCCAATAATCTTGCTATCCATAATGCCTTGCTCCAAGCTTCCTTTAGATATCATTCTTCCCTCGAATCTGACGAAGACTTATCCGAGCGATTGCCATTAGACTCAACTAATTAGATAAATTCCAACTTTATTCTACGATAACCTTCACATGGTTTCACCAAAGTCTTCAATCAAGTATAGAGACACTCTGATCTCTTTGTGAACAACACACAACCAAAATCAATATGCAAGAAACAATTCTTCCACCTGATACACAAATACATAACTTCAAAGAAAAATATTATATTCCTTAATGTACCTTTTATCTACCTCTCATACTCAATCTTTAGAGTTGAAGGTACACAATAATGGTTTCTGAAAAAGGTCGAAAATGATGAATAGTATCTAAAAAATCTCAAACACACAACTAAAATTCACATGATCCACATTCTAGGAGGTTAACCACAAGGTATCAATAAGGAGTTAGGTGTTGGTGAATGAAGAACAACTCTGATTTCTCTCAAGGTTCTTGGCAAAAAAAATATGGGTTTCAAGGTTCTTTGGTGATTGTTCTAAGATTAATCAATTATATCACTTGACTTATTAATCCTTTCACTTTCTTTGGGTTTTTTGGTATTCAACAAGAACACAAGCACAACAATGTTTCTGGAGATGTGATTCCTCATACTTTTTCTGATTTTTTCTCTCAAAGGTGACACACACACTTTCAATGAAAAAAAAGGAGAAAGATGAATAGTGACAGAAGATGGTTTACACACTCTTTTGAGAATGCTACTCTCAACTTACTTAGACAAAAGGTTTTTATCAAATTATTAAGTAATGATTCAAATCAAAGAGATAATCAACTTGAATCAAAGGTTGGAAAGAGAGGAAACATGCAATGATTTGAGTCATGTATACCTCATGATTAGACTCAAAGAAGTTTTGTTTCTAATCACTCTTTGCTTTGATTGGACTCAAATGAGGCAGAGCCAAATCTCATCTTTCATGATGCTCCATGTTTCGAGTCACACATATGTATGATTCAGACATTCATCCTTTCAACCTTGATTCGAGTTTTATAACTTATTATTCAAGCAACACTTGTAATTTTGACATAAAACTAATTGTTAGGCTTAAAAGGAGACACAAACATGTACTACAACAACTAAGTCAATGAGTCAATATGTTTCTCAAATGTACAACGACTTAAATAACCGAAACAAATGAATATGACTACAACATATTATTTCAAGTGAATTACACAAACCATGCTAAAATAAAAATACATATAAATTCACATAATGGAGAAGAATACAAATACTCGATAAATAAAAATATATATTATACACACAAGTTGGCAAACAATCAAAACTAAATGTGATGCCGACGGTGACTACAATTTCTTTCCATTAAATAATAATTATCAGAAGTGGTATATAGAGATATCAGAAGTGATAAAAAGAGGCTTGGGACATAAGTTTTAGGATCATCATACTTTTCTAAATTAGTTAATACTAGATATATAGTTAGAGAATATTTGTTGAGTTATATACAAAGATGGAATGTTGAAGCATTTCAAGGTGGATACCAGCTGAAGTTTGAGAGATCGTTCTTGATACTATTTTGTCTCATCTATTTCTTCTAGATTGTGTAAATTCAAGCTTTCAATGAAGATGTTTTGATGAAGAGAATCCATAGCATGAGACATGATCAACTGCTTAAGTATATAAAAATGTACTCAAATGTCTATGTTATGGATGATCAAACAAGATGGTAAATATGGTATCTCATGGTTACATATAATCTTAAGTGCCCAAACTATCTAAAATCATCCAATGACATCTTTCATAATTCATGTCATTTCATTTTAGACTTAGAAATATATTTCATTATTTTCAAATTGAAAAAACCATTTTCTAAGCCAAACAATGAATTACATAGCTATGTCAATCGATTGTCATCATTCATATTTGCATAAATTTTAAGGTAAGCAATCAATTGCATGGGATGAACAATCGATTGACATTAGTTCAAAAGTCAAATTTTATATTAAAAGGAACAATCGATTTTCTATCCCATTCAATCGATTGAAACTGTGAATTTTTAGAAAAATACTTTTGTTCATTGCATCTTTTCATGGCCCCTTCATTGTATCTTTTCAAATCAAATTCACACCTTATCATAATTTATCAAGAGTTGTGTCTTTATTCAAATTGGTGTGAGTGGCCATATAAATAAGATATATTTTATCTGATTAAATTCACCTCTTAAAAAAATTTCTTGCTAAGTATTTCACAGTAATTCACTGCATTAGTAATTTTCAATCATCAAGAACTTGTGCATTATTTACACAATTCAAATAATGTGAAAGTTCTTGACCACTTAAATATATATTATGATATACCATATTTTTGAAATGGAATGAATTCTACAAGTTATGATTTATTCTATCATACTATTTCAAACTTATATTTTTCAGAAACTCGGATATTTGTATCAGTGTCTTGTCGTCCAAGATTGTTGGAAACAAGAGGTTTGAAAAAAGAAAATGTGTTTTCTTTTTCTGTGTTGTAAAATTACAAGGTGATTTAGTTAGAAGCTTCTTGTACAGAGTTCTAACAATAGTAAAATCTCTTACAGTGGTAAGGGGACTAAACATACTATTGAAATATGAGGGAAACTAGTATAAACTTCTCGTGTTCTTTAGTATATAACAAAATTTTCACACACAAGGGGATCAAACTCCTAACTTCTAGGTCGTAGGTGTTCTGTCTTTCCACTAGACCACTCAAGGTTACTTGTTAAATTGTGGCAAGATTAATATTTAGCATTGAAGTTTAAACCCTCCTAGATCAACAACAAGAATATTACTGTATATATAGCCTTGAGCTTGTTGCAGGTGCAATTCCTTATTTTTCTTCTTCAACTATGATCCTTCTTTATTCATGCTTTTGTTTCAAATTCAATAAGACATTTTTCATCAATTCACTTCCCTCATTCCAAATTCTTGAACTCAAAGGCAACTTCAATTTCAAAAGGGATTATAGAAAAAGTTCTTGCAAAGCTCTCTTCTCCGACGACGCTCCTTTCGCTGCCGTAATCGGCGTTTATATGCTCACTTCTTTGGTTTTTCCGATACCTGTCTCCACCTAAGAAGAGGAAGAATTTTCTATCACTTCAACTGATACTAGGTCGGCAGTTATGTGAGTAATGAGTTTCATCCCTTACTTCAATTAGCTCTTAAGTAAACTCCCTTTCGCAATTTCTCGTTCTCGTTTAAACATTCTCTTGCTGAAATTGATTTGATTTATTAATTATAGAGGTGGATTTTTGTGTGGATTGATACTGAAAATCGACGTTATGCTATTTACTCACTTATTTAGTTGGCTCCTTATCTCAGGTATTTGTATTTGTTGTTGTTAATCTGATTTTATTTGCATGGTTTGAATGATTTATTGACTATGGATGCATTTTCCCTTGAAAATGTTGGATGGATTTAATGATCAATAGAAGTAATAAGCTTATATATGAAAATTCAATTTTCTTAATTTAGCAAATTTTTTTAGTTCAACGCACAAAAAAAGCACGTGCAACAAGCCAATGCTATATATACAGTAATGTTCTTGTTGTTGTTCTAGTAGGGTTAAAATTTCAATGCTAAATATTAGCGTTGCCATAATTTAACAAGGAACCTTTAGTGGTCTAGTGGAAAGACATAACACCCACATCCTTGACGTCAGGGGTTCAATCTCTTTAAATCAAGATTTAGGATAATCACTTGTTAAAAATTAAAGTTAAGAAATAGATTTGGTTGAGATATCATATCAAATACGATTCTTGTGTTACTCTCTCTATTTATAGATTTAGGTTAGCTTGCACCCCAAGCCAAATCCTAACACTATAAAAGCCCAAAATAGTTAACACTACTAAAAACAGGCCTAAGTCGAAATCCTGTGTGAAGCAACATGCTTCGACACTTCGACACACTAATACAACTCAAGACACTAGGTGATTCAACACTTCCTTGCTTCTATCGAGCAACCTGCTTCGACACAAGGAATTACAATTCAAGACACTACCTAATTCATTGTATCTAAGCTATTTACATTCATCATGGCTCTTAGTCTTATGAAAACTTTGACCTGCACTCCCTTCGTCCTGATGTCTGCAATCTGATTCTCAATTCTGCAGTGTTCCACATTCATCTTCCTATCTGCTACCTGCTCTCGAAGATAATGGAACCTCATCTCATTGTGCTTGCTTCGACCATGTGTTATCGGATTCTTCGCCAGATTGATAGCTAACATGCTATCGACCTTCATGGCAATTGCTTCATGGCTCTTCGCTATATCTCTTCGACCAGATTCACCATCCATGTTGTTTGACATGCACAAAGAGAAGCAACTATGTATTCTGCTTCACACGACTATAATGCCACTACTGGCTCCTTTCTCGAACTCCAAGCAACTAGTGTACCACCTAGCATAAACACATAACCAGCTGTGGATTTTCGATCCTCGGAATCACTACACCAACTTGAGTCGGTGTATCCTACTAATTTGTATTATTTTCCTTCATTAGCTACAGAAAACAAAATGTCATAGTCGAGAGTTCCTTTCAAATACCTTAGTATCCTATTTACCGCTACTAGATGTGATACCTTTGGCTTCTGCATGAATCTACTCGCCATGCCTACACTGTACTCTAAGTCATGCCTTGTGTGGCAAAGGTATCGAAGTGACCCAATAAGTCTTCTATATTGGGTTAGGTCGATATCATCTTGATTTGAATCTTTCAACAGTTGTAATATGGGCTCAGCTGGAGTCGAAGTTGGGTTGCAATCTTGCATCTCAAACCTCTTGAGTATTTCGCTTGCCTATCTTATTTGATGCATCATCAAACCTCTACCACTCTTATAGAATTATATGCCAAGGAAATATGAAATGTCACCCAAATCTGACATTTCGAATTCCTTGTTGAGATCACCTTTGAAGTCTTCGATTTCCTTCTTGCAGCTACTTGTTATCAACAAGTCATCGACATAGAGACATAGTATAAGCAATTCACTCTTGCTTCTTCTTACATATACTAAATGTTCAGTTGTGCAATTCACAAATTCCTTATCCCTTAGAAAGTCGTCTATATTCTTGTTCAAAGCTTTTAGAGCTTGTTTAAGTCCGTACAGGGCTTTATGCAACTTGTATACCTTTCTTTCTTCGCTTTGTTTCACAAACTCATCTGGTTGTGCAACATAAACTTCTTCTTCTAATGGGTTATTCAGGAATGCACATTTCACATCCATTTGACACATCCTTCAATTGTTCATGTTTTCCAGACCAACAACCAACCTGATTGTTTTGATCCTAGCAACAGGTGCAAAAACTTCATCGAAGTCGATTCCTTCTTTCTTAAGAAATCCTTTCGCCACAAGTCTCGCCTTGTGTCGAGTCACTTCTCCTTTGGGATTCAACTTCAACCTGTATACCCACTTGACATCGATTTCCTTCTTGTCTTGGGGAAATTCGAAAAGTGACCAAGTGTTGTTGACTTCGATTGACTTCAGCTCTTCGCTCATTGCTTTCACCCACTTCGAATCTTTCAATGCCTCAAGTGCATTTACTGGTTCGACATCTGCGTAGAAAGCATAGTGTACCATATCACCTTCTTCATTGACCATATCATCTGAATGAATCACATATTCATGCAACCTTGCAGGCATGTGTCTTGTTCTTTGAGGTCTGTTTGGGCCTACTTCACCTCTGACTTCTTGTCGAACTTCTCTTTCGACTTCACTAGCTGATTCATCACATAAGATTATCATTGAATCCTTATTAACATTCTCAGTCCAATCACATTCCTTAAGCTCATCTATGATCACGTCCCTGTTGATCACACTTGCTTGTTCACTGGGTAGAACAACTTATATCCTCCAGTCGAATGATAACCTATCAGGATCATCTGACTCGACTTTTCATCATGTTTTCTTCTCAACTGATATGGCACATGTCTATGTGCTATAGATCCAAACACCTTCAGATGACTCAAGCTAGTCTTGACACTAGACAAACCTTCTTATGGCGTGATACCTTCTAGCTTCTTCGTCGGACATCTGTTCATGATATATGTTGGAGTCGACACAACTTCTCCCCATAATTCTTTCGGTAGATGCTTGACTTTCAACATACTTCTTACCATATTCATGATGGTTCTATTATTCCTTTCTGCGACTCCATTCTATTGTGGAGTGTAGGGTGGCACCACCTCATGCATAATCCCTTCTTTTACACATAATGCGTCGAAGCCTTTCGACACATATTCTCCACCACCATCAATCCTCAGAATCTTGATCTTTCTGCCGCTTTGTCTTTCGACCATTAATTTAAAATTGGCAAATACCTCGATCACTTTACTTTTCTTCTTGATCAGGTAAGTCCATAGTTTTTGACTGAAATCGTCTATAAATGTAACAACGTATTTGTTACCTCCAACCGAATCCCATAGATATGACTTCGACCTGCTTCCTGCATCCTTACTGAAGTTGTTCTTATGTTGCTTCGCCTGCACACATTCTTCATACACTTCGTTTGGAATGTTGATTTCTGGTAATCCTGAAACCATATTTCTTCTCTTCAAATCTCTAATGTCTTTGAAATTGAGATGGCCAAGTATATAATTCCATATCCATCCATCTCTGTTGGCTGCTGTTGCAAGGCACTTATGCTTTATCTTATTTATCTCAATTTTGAATTCTATTCTGAGACATTGGAGCCTTCAAGAATAACC
Organism: Lathyrus oleraceus; assembly: GCF_024323335.1. NCBI lineage: Eukaryota > Viridiplantae > Streptophyta > Magnoliopsida > Fabales > Fabaceae > Lathyrus > Lathyrus oleraceus. The sequence goes on from NC_066582.1 coordinate 36,391,807, forward strand.
TTCCATTTGAGTCGAGAACTCTCATCATCTTGTCTTCGATCGACACCTTGTAGTTCTTTTTGACTAACTGTCATATGTTGAGCAAATTTCTCTTCATGCCTATTTGAAATTGCTGACCTCTTGCCATCTTTCCTCATAATCAGAACATCACCAACACCTTTTGCTGCTAGAATGTTGTCATTTGCAAATTTCACCATGTTCTTCATTGAGGGATTTATGTTGACAAACCAATCTTTCCTCCCAGACATGTGTGATGAGCATCCTGAGTCCAAGTACCACTGGTCCTTGAATCTCTCTTCATCTCTTGTTGTAACCATAAACAACATCTCTTTTTCTTCTTCTTCATGTTTCTCTAGCTTTCCATAAGTTTCTTGATTCTTCTGCTTTTCTGGACAATCACTAGAATAGTAACCACACTTCTGACAATTGTAACACTGAATGTGACTCTTGTCTGACTTTTGACCCCCACATCTTCCTCTACATGCAGCATCACCTCTTTGGTTTCCTTGGTTCTAGGGTTTTCTCTAATTCGACCGGTTTCCTTCTTGCTGATTTCGACCAGTCAAATTATTCTAGCCTCCTCTGCCTTTATTTCCATTCCAGCTCCCTTTGCCTTTCCTTTCTTTTGCTGATTGCGGATGCAAAGCCATATCACTCTTTGACTTTCCTGCAGCTCTTTTAGCCATTCTTTGTTCGTGAGATTCAAGCGTCCCTTGAAGCTCCTCCTTTGTTAGTTTTGACAAATCCTTCGACTCTTCTACGACTACTACCACATGGTCGAACTTTGGAGCCAACAATCTCAAGATCTTTCCAACGACAGATCTTGATGTCAACACTTCTCCACATACCTTGATTTGATTCATACGTTCTTTTGTGAGTTTGTAACCTTACCTCTTTCACCTTCTCCGCGCCTCCAAATGACTTCTCCAAAATTCCCCATGCTTCTTTCGCTGACTGTACATCACTAACCTTTTCAAGTTATCTGCATCAACACATTGATGGATTATAAAGAGAGTTTTATAATCTTTCTTCTTCAGTTCCTTATGTGCAGCCTTTTCTTGATCAGTCGTGTTTTCTACAAGCGTTGTTACTCATTCCTTCACAAGATCCCAAAGATCTTGATAACAAAACACAACCTTTATCTTCTTGCACCAATTCTCATAATTGTTATTCTTGAGAATCAGAAGATTTGTTGGAAAATGTCTGTTTGGATGATTCATTGCCATGGTGATTTTCTTCCCATTAATCGTTTAAACCAGAGCTCTTGATATCAAATGTTGGAAATACACCACAATCTATGGAGAATTTCAATCAATCTTGATGAACAAGATTGTTATCACCCATACAATGACAATAAAAAAGAACAATAGAGAAAGAAAGAAAGATCGAGAAGAAGAAAAATATTCTCTGTAGAGTTTCTCTCTGTCCACAACCTGTGGAAAATTCTTTATTCACTTTGCAACTGTAAACTTTTGTGAATACAATGTTATGACTTCTCTATTACAAGAATAATGGTTACTCCCTATATTTATAGATTTAGGTTAGCTTGCACCCCAAGCCAAAGCCCAAAACTATAAAAGCCCAAAATAGTTAACAATACTAAAAATAGGCCTAAGTCAAAATCTTGTGTGAAGCAACATGCTTCGACACTTCGACACACTAATACAACTCAAGATACTATGTGATTCGACACTTCCTTGCTTCTGTCGACCAATCTGCTTCGACACAAGGAATTATAATTCAACATGCTGAAATATCGTTTTTCGCATCAATCTATATGGATAGGAAACAAATATATTTACTTTTGATACTTCATCAACGATACATCCCCTCATCTGAAACACGTAGATATATTAATTAGGAAACTTTCTCTTACATCTCTAACACATCAAAGTGTTCCATGTCTATGGGGTTTGTTTCACACGACGCTTTCTATAAACCTTATTGAGCCAACAAATCCTTAACTCTCATGTGTCATAAAACAAAATTGGATGTTCTGGGAAACACTTTCACCTCGAATTTTGCACCAGAGATAATCGCCATATATATGATATCAATGGTTAGAAAAACAATTAGTAATAAATGAATAAATAGAAATGTAAATTGTAAACAAGCCCGATACTTTTTTACACAGTTCGAATATGCTTGTGCATCTACATAGGAGTTGTACTTATGTATTATTACTTGAATATCTTAGGATTTAAATGTTACAAATGTTATATATAGAATACTATGTTCATATTACAAGAATATATGTTAACAGTACCACGGGGGCTATCGCCCTACCTCAAATAGCCCTCCAACAATCAATTTGTTCAAATGCAAGTGTAAGGGCGGGTTGAGCTTTAAGCTCTACTCCCCTCTTCAATGACTAGGAGCCATAATCAAAACAATCTCATCAATAATGACTTAATAAATTGTTAAATCTTAAATTGATTTCTTCTTTAAATAATTATTCTCATTTCGTTGAACTAATTTAAAATGTCGTTTGATAATTATAATGATTCAACTTGAGAACCTCTTGATTAATAATGATTGAATCATTTTTATGCGCTCTCCATTGTTAATCAAATTTGTAAAGTATCGTCTCTTTCCTAAATTATAAATTGTTTTGTTTACAGCTTCAATTACACATTGATATTTGTTTTTTCATTATACCTTTCACTATTTTTTAATACTAATTCTTTCATTCTCTTTTTTTTCTTTCTATATCATCGATGAAGAAAAAATTTATAAAGGAGTATCTCGTAATTTTCCCTCTATATAAAGTTAACTAGATTCTTCATGTAATTTACTTGTCTAAGTCCTATTGGTTCGTTCAGAATTTTTACAAAAAGTGATACATCTAAGTAATCTTTAAAGCATATACTTGCATCAATAATTATAGTATGCATTATAAATTGTCTCACTTGCTATATTTACTTGCGTCAAATAACCTCTCTCTATGTGTATTACTGGTGAAGTATTGATTAGTCTAATTAATAATTTTTTCATTGATTCAAGTATATTTCAATCATTTTACAGTCATGATAATGATTAATACAATAAAATTTACATTCTTGATAATGATTAATACACATTCATGATAATGATTAATACAATAAAATTTAACTTGAGTAAAAATCTTATTTTCTCTTTTCATCTATATATTTTTAATCGGTTTGAAATTGATAAATGAACGCCTTATTATGGAATAAAAGAAATATGGACAAAATACTATTGTAGTCATTCTTATTTTTATATATATAGAGAAAAAAAATCTTTATATATGTGTCTATACTTGTTTGGACACCAATTTTAACATCTATATATGTGCTCTATAGATATATGAATATATATTGTAACTATTACCCACATTTATAATAAAGACAAATATATCAATTATAAAATATCATTTCATTTTAAATAAGAATATTGAATTTTCTTTTGAATTTTTTTATTGAATTATGATATATATATATATATATATATATATATATATATATATATATATATATATATATATATATATATATATATATATATATATATATATATATATATATATATATATATAAAAGATTACATTGATTTGTTTTTTAAATACATAATAATATAAATTTTTATAAAAAAAATATAAATTAAAATAAATAAGGATAATGCTAATTTGTATCCTAGAAAAACAAGATAAGAAACTCATTTATAAAAAATGTGTATAGAAAAAATAATAAAAAAATTAATTTTATATTTTTATTAAAATCAATGTACAATTACCGACACACTATTATTTTCTTTAGTTCTTAAATAAATAAGTATATGTATTATACAAGAATGAGATTGATAAATACTAAGATGTCAATATTTGCATTCATACCTATTTATTTTAATGAATAATTGAATCGAACTTATTTTTACAAGTTTTTATTCTATCTACTATAAGTATTTTTGCAGATGACATTTTTTGGGATGAATCAAATTAGTATTTCATAAATATGTACTCTCTATCAGTTACTAGAAATCTCTGGTAAAAATCACAAATATAAAAAAAAAGTAGTTGAAGTAATAAATTTGTCTAAAAACGAAAAACGTGTTTGAAAGAATTTTAGAACGAGAAATTAACTAGTACTGTAATAAAACGTACGAATGTTTTGACAAATTTAAATTGCAATATGGCAGCAACTCATCCAACTTTCAATCTTAATGAATGTTAGTTGAGTAATGTAACACTAACAATGATTTTTAATGCTTCATAAAGTTGAAAGCAACCTTTCTATTTTAAAACAACATTCAAATGTATACACTTTTGGAGTCAGGCAAGCTTTGATTCCCCCCTCCCCTTCCTTGAGTTCAATAAAGTGTCATTTTCTCACCATCAACATATATTCTGTCTATACTCTAATGTTTTATATTTTGGTTTCCCCTTTAATGTCTTAGCTATGTTACAAACTCACGAGAAACTATTCAATAACACGAGATGACAAGAGATAACGCAGCCGTCTTAAATTATTGAGGGAAAATTTTGTCATCTATCATAGTTTTCTCTGATTCAAGAGATTAATCCATACAATTGCACGTATATGATATTCAATTTCTATCGGAAAAACTTACAATAAACTCTCGTAACCATCTTAAAATAAAATTAAAATCAATGATCAGAGGTATCATGAGTTTTCATGAGTTATGAATATAATGATTTATTTTTGTTTCTTAACTTATAAATTTTTTGACTCCATCAATATTAATTATCGAATATATTTCTTATATTGTATCATCTAAAGTTTCAATCCAAAATCTTTCATAGTTGTCGCACCACTTCCTCGCACTCCTATCACAATGGTCGACACCTCCTCAAACCACTAGTCGCAATGTGATTTTATCAAACCCCACTCAACCTCCAATGATGGCACCCTCCAAATTTCATTCTGCTTTTGTCATCAACAATATTAAATCAATCATATATGCGACGTTAGACAACAATTTCAATATTTATCTCTCATGGCCATCCCTCTTAAGGTTGAAACACATGTTCATAATGTGCTAGATCACGTCATTCTACCAATCGATGAGCAAGCTCGCCAAACAGAGAAAACTAGCAAAGACAATGAAACAAAAATTTAAAACTATCTCGATGTTGTCATGTTGCAATGGGTGCATAACAATGTATCACAAGATATTCTCAATTCTATACTTGTGATTGACAAATGGACCAAACAATGTTGGAATCATATTTCGACCATTTTCCACAAAAACAAATACATGAGAGTTGTCCAGCTCGAGAATCGATTCAGCAACACCAACGTGGAGAAATTTACCTCTACCGAAGCTTATTCAAACCGTCTCAAAATCCTGAACAATCAACTAACGAACGTCGACTCCTCTATCATTAATACATGTTTGGTCTTAAAAAAGTTTTTTGGGTTCACTAATGCATATGTCGGTGTTGTGGACGTATATTCAACAATATCATTAGTTGCCAAATTTCGCAACACCAAAGTCGAGATTATAACTTAGAGGATCAACCACGCTTCAGTGTGGTGATTGTGAATCCGAGTTCGTCTCATCTCTAGAAACAATCATCACAAAATATCCAAATTTTGACATTGATTTGATCACCCAAGCTTTTTCTCCGACAAATCCAAATTAGCAGGCCCATACATGAGGTCAGGGGTCACAAAATTTCATACATAATCTCCATATCATTGGGGTACCCCAAGTCAAAGAGCGAACCCATTGAGCGAGAAACATGTATGCGTCTAGTCTTTTTCGTTAGTCTTTTTGCTTCCTTAAATGGAACATGTACTTTTACCTTTTCTCTGTATGATGTCATTTATTGCATTTTACCTGATCACTTATCATAATCTGAACTCATTTAAAGTCTTTTTATACAACATTATCGTTCACCCGACAATTGCATTCAATTCACATGCATGTGTGTTGACACAAGTTATTTGCACAAATTGCTTTGGAGATTTTTCGAGTTAATCTCATAGACTTTCAAACTCGTGATTGTTTACCAAAAACACGGGTAAATAAATTGGAACGCCCAGTGGAACCCTTCTGTGAGAGTATCTTTGTAGAGAAGAGTTGTCTTGCATTATTTGTTTTGTTGTGTCTTCCATTTTGTGAGGTCTTTGTGTTGTATGCACTTGAGGAGTGGTAAGCAGCTTTCTGAAACGTCTCGTAAAAACCAAACCCTTTCCCAAAAAATACTCCAAACCCTAGAGGACAACCGACAGTTACTAGTGTCATAAGTTATGTGGCTCCAACCTCTGTCGAGGAAATGCCCACTTCCATAAGCCAAGTAGTGGCGTATTCCATTTCTCCAGATGTGGGAGTTTCCTCACTACAAGCGTCAACCGCACCAGCCTTTTCTAGGGAATTATGGAATGCCGAAACTAGAGGCCTCCTTACTTAGGTTTCTCGTGACCTCATAAGGAACAACTGCATGGTATGCTAACTGCAATGATGGTAAGCTTGCACCATAGTACATCAATATATTATAAAAACGCAATAGCAACGTCGTCGCCCTTTAATCTGTATTTGTCCTCAACGCCCACTATGGGAAACTTTGGCCAACTAGGACAACCACCAGGAGGCATGTGGTATTTTCCTCCCTAGGGTGCCTTGTCTTTGACCAATAACTCTCTTCAAGTCATGAGACAGTTGATGGATGAAAGCAACCATGTTATGATTCACACGATTACACAACATATATGCAATATATTTAACCCACTTATGGAAAATACAAATATGAATTATCAACAATTAGCCCACCAAATGGGCATGATTACTGATTATTTTTGCACCACTAGCGCCACCAAATCTAGTTCCTAACCTTCGTTAAAGGGCTAATCCCCTAGAAAATATGGTTGTTGAAAATAATCAAGGTCCAGAAGGCCTCAATATGGTCGTGGTTCAACGAAACCAAGATGCTGACCAAGTTTTAAGACAAGCCCGACATGACAATGTAGGGGTACAGGATAATATCGCTAACGTCGTTGAGTGCATTTTGGCCCAAAATAGCTTCAACGTAGGCCTCCCCAGGCCAAACTATATATCCTCATTGTTTGAGTATGTAAGATAAATCGAATTTCCTAGGGGCTAGATAGTCCCAAATTTCATCAAGTTCACTGGTGATACTAATGAATCCACCATCGAACACGTCGCCCGTTACCAAACCGAGGTTGGTTACTTAGCCAACAATGAGAATATGAAAATCAAGTATTTTCCAAAACTCGTTGACAAAGAACGTTTTTGCATGGTTCACCATCCTTCCCATAAATTCCCTTTTTACATAGGCCCAATTAGAGAGGGCATTTCACGAACAATTCTACATGGGATAATATAAGATTAGCCTCAATGAATTAGCCAGTGTAAGGCGAAAGGTAGCTGAAAGCATCGATGATTATCTCAATAGGTTTAGAACCTTGAAAGCGAGATGTTTTACACAAGTTCCAGAACATGAGTTAGTTGAACTGGTAGTATGGGGTCTCGACTACTCCATCATGAAGAAGTTAGACACCCAATACTTAAGAGACATGGCCTAATTGGTCGATAGAGTTCGACAAGTCGAACGACTAAAGGATGAAAAAAGCTAGAACCTTCAAGTTCAGTAAAAAGAAAGTACCTTATTTCGAAGTCGGTAACATAGGAAACTCATCTGGCTCAAAATATGAGTATGTGGAGGAAATGAGGTTAATGTGGCGGAACTAAAGTCAGGGCCTACCTACACATGCAAGTTTCTAAAATCCTCAAATGGAAAGAACCTCGTCAAACCTAAAAAAGAAAATTTTGTTGCTAAAACGTACATATTCGACGTTACTAAGTATGATGAAATTTGTGATCTATTGGTTGCTGATGGACAAATCATTATTCCAAAAGAGGCTAAAGTCCCACCATTAGAACAAAGAAATAAAAAAGGTTTTTGCAAATTCCATATTTTTTTGGGTCATAAAACTTCTCAGTGTGTACTTTTCAGGGATTTGGTGCAAAATGCTCTCAAGGATGGCAGGCTCAAGTTTGCTGACAAGCAGAAACTGAACCCAAAAGAGGATGTTGAAATGAAAGTTGAGGCTTTCTTTATCGAGCCCGTATACATCATGGTGGTTGACACAGTCGACAAAGCTGACGCTGAAGACAGTAAAGCAAGCTACGAAAATCAAGCGCAAAGGCCTATCCCAAAGCTGAAGAGGTGATAGTTGACTTTTTTAATTGTTGCAGGTTGAAAGATTCATAAGTAACGTTGTGTCCCGGGTGCAACTCTGTGTTTGACAAAGAAGTTGCTAAAGAGCTGGAGAAGACAAACCCTTACCAAGCCAAATATTTTGTTCAACAGGATAAACCAAAATAACTTTTCTCCAACAAAGTTCCAAGGTAGGACTTACGTCCCCACTACAGATGCATCTCCTAGAGAATGGCTTCGTCCTTCTAGGAAACCGATAAATTATGGGGGAAATGGAAAGTAATTTATGTTGGTTCCAGTTCCTCATATATAGACAAATCTTAAGTCTCGAAGAAGTACTCTTATGTCTTAGAGAACTACATGGGAAAAAAACCCCATGACTAGGACTCAGTGGCGGAGACACTAGAGGAACAAGAAAGTTGCACGAGAGTCTGGAAGCTCCAGCGGAAGTGACAACATTAAATATGTCGATAAAGGCTTAATTAGTTGACGACATGTTAAGCAAAGGTTGTTTCCCCCTATGTCACCAATAAAGGAGGAGAAATCAACAGAGGATAAAATAAGCGAAGATTTTGACATGGAGATAGACAACTTCGATTCAAGATCCGAAGCAGAATTAGATATCATTTACAATATGATATTTATCTTTCTTTTAGAGTATGACAAGGTCACAAAGGTGATTGAAGAGGAAAGGCTTGATGAATAGCTAGCTACCCACAAGCCTATGTACTACTACGTAATGAATGATGGCTCAATGGATGAAGACTACACCATTTTTTAAAGGCCAAATATGGCCATGCAGCAACACCTGAAGCCTTTGTACATAAGGCCCAAGGTAAATGGCGTAGGGATCAATAAAGTTTTGATACACTGTGGATCATGCATCAACGTTATGACCGAATCTCTCTTGTAGAAAATATGAAAGTTTATGACAAATTTATCCTATAACAACATGGTATTGTACAACTTTGAAGGCAAAACCAATAAACCCTTAGGGTTTATTCAAGTTGGCATAATGGTAAGGACTACCACAAGGCCAACACTATTTGCGATGGTGCCGACAAAAGTGAACTACAATGTACTATTAGGTTGGGAGTGGCTGCATGAAGTAGGATGCGTACCCTCGGATATACATCAGAGGATCACCATCTGGAAGCCTGATGGGATTGTCAAACACATAGAAGAGGATCCAAGTTTTTTTAGGGTACATGTCAATCACATTGACAGGCCTAACTTTGACCGAAAATTGGATAGAATTCCTCCATGTAAAACTTTCAGAGAAGGATATAACTTTGAAGGGCATGAGGTATGCTACATGGTGAACCTACACCTCGTTACGAGTTTACCTGGCAATATGAAACTATCAGAGGGTATAATCGATGATTTGAATCTGATGAAGACCATGATTGAGTCAAGCGCGTTGGCTTTGTTTTTGGCCTATGTGGCTGAAAACAAAGTATTAGCGGTCTTAGAGGCCGAATCTCAATAAATATTGGCGGCCGAGGCCATTAAGCCTGAGAACTCTTGCGCAAATAAATTTGGCTATACCGGTCAAACAACAACTTCAAAAACCCGGAGGTTAGCTTGGATATATAATGATGAGCCTTTGGGGTTTGAAAAAGACCTAACGATCTCGACCATGAAAATGTAAGCACATGATCCTTTGGAAGAAATAGACCTGGGAGCTGGAATGACGAAGAAACCGACATACATTAGGGCCAAAATTCTCCCCACACTTGAAAACAGAAGTAACCAAAGTGCTGAAGGAGTTCAGAGATTTCTTAACCTGGGACTATGATGAAATTCTTGGACTTTGTCGCGATCTAGTGGAACTAAAGCTGCCAATCAGACGGTGGTTCATGACTAAAATCATGTGCAAGATCAAAGTTGAAATCGAGAGATTACACCGAAACAAGTTCATCAGACCTTCCAGGTATGTCGAATGGCTAGATAATATTGTCCTAATTATTAATAAAAATGGTACCCTTCAAGTCTGCATAGACTTTAGACATCTTAAAGCCACAATTCCTAAAGACGAATATCAGATGCGAGAAATTGAGATGTTTGTTGATTCGGTGGTAGGGTTCGAATACCTCAGTCTCCTCGATTAATATTTTGGTTACAACCAGATTTTCATTACATAAGAAGATATAAAAAAATGGCATTTTAATGCCCAGGGGCCTTGGGCACATACGAATGGGTAATGATGCCTTTTGGCCTAAAGAATGCTAGTGCTACTTACCAGAGAGTAATGAACTCGATATTTCATGACTTTATTGAAACATTCATGCAAATGTTCAATGATGACATACTTATCAAATCTTCGTCTAAGGATGGCCACCTTGACCATCTTCGACAATCGTTTGATACGATGAGGAAACAGATGCTTAAAATGAACCCGTTAAAATGTGATATTTGTGTTCATGGATGATATTTTCTTGGATTTGTCGTTCATAAGAAGGGGATAGAGATAAACGCAAACAATACTAAATCCATACAAAGTACCGAGTCTCCGACCAACAAAAAATAACTTCGGTCCTTGTTGGGAAAATCAACTTTCTAAGAAGATTCATTTCGAATGGCAAGACAAACATGTTCTCACCATTACTATGTTTAAATAAAGAAGAAGGTTTCAGGTGGGGACCGGAACATCAATTACCATTTGATGAGATTAAGAGGTACCTGTCGAAGCCTACAATGTTGTTACCTCCCGTGAGGAACAAAGCTATGAAGTTTACATTGTTGCGTCTGAATCGATGATTGGGAGAATGTTATCCCAAGAAGATGATGATGGCGTCGAAAAAGCCATATATCATTTAACTCGAATAATTAATGATGTTTAGAATAGACACACCATGGTAGAAAAATTGTGTTTATCATTATATTTTTCCTGTACCAGACTCAAGCATTATCTAAAATATTCAGATGTGTTTGTTTATTCACGCTTTGATATAATTAAGCACATTTTGTCAAAACCAATTTTACATAGTAGAGTTGGAAAATTGGACTAGCCCTAACTAAATACTCTTTAACTTATGCGCCCTTGAAGACCATGAAAGGCCAAATTATTGTTGATTTCATAGTAAATCATGCAGTAACAAACATATAAATCACATTTTGATGGTTCCAATCATTCCAAGGGAACATGTGTCATACCCCAAAATTGTATTTTGATGGTTCTAATCATTCCAAGGGAACAAGTGTCATAGCCCAAAGTTTACCCTCCATTTTTTTCTTTTTTGCATGCATCAAATTATATCATGCATGACCATTGCATTTGATCGTGAGATCACAAGCATGGTCACATTGTTGGTTTGTATCTTAAAATTAGGGTTTCATCTTGATTTTTCTTGTCAACTAACCCTAAATTCAATAAGAGATGATATTTTTTTGTTACTTTGTTCATGTAGGTGATCATGCTCCAAATCAAGGCAAGACAAAGGTCTTTGGTCAAGGGAAACACAAGTTTTCTCCATGTGATTCAAAAGTGGTTCATATGTTTATTTCTAAAATTCTGGTATCATATATGAGATGTCGAAGGTAATGTCATGACACTAATATCTGAGTAATGCAAATCGAATAAATATAGGGAATAGTAATGCAAGAGACACAAGCAATTGTTAACCCAGTTCGGTCCAAGTCACCTACATCTGGGGGCTACCAAGCCAGGAAGGAAATTCACTAAAATAGAATCAGTTCAAAGACTCTCCGTACACTTCAACAAGTTACAGTCTTTCTCACCTAATCTCTACCCGTGCAATTTCTACCTAAGCGCTCTTAGATATGAGAACCCACTCACTTCCCTACAATCACACCTGTGATTTTAAATAACAATCCCTTGAGAAAAGAAAACACTTTTCAATAACACACTCTTGATTTTACTTCACAGTTTCAATCAAGAAGACACACTCTTGATCTTGCTTAACAACTTTGATCAAGAAGACACATACTTGATCTTGCTTCACAACTTTGATCAAGTAGACACACACTCTTGCTTAACAGCTTTAGAGTGATAAATTACAACCACAAATCAGACCAATTCAATCATCAAAAGATGACTTGAATGGCTTACAAGTCTCACGACTAAACAAGACACAAACCCTAACTCTCTCTCTGTATTTCGCTCAGTATTGGTTGTGTGTTCAATCAGGTTTTCCAAGTCCCTTTTTATAGAAGCTTTCAGTTGGGCTTGGACATCTTGAAAACCCTAAATCTATTTTCCAATTAGATCTTCTCATGACAGTTGGTTAGATCTCTTTGGAAAATAAGAAAATCAGGTTGTAATCCATGATTGAATGCGCCTGCAAATAAGATCTTCAATCATACATAGATTGCCATTAATTGTGCAATCACAAAACACCAGACATTCACACTGAATGTTCTGTGTACAGGATGTCATGACATCGGGTCTGACATCCTGGAACAATTCCTGCATAATTCCATAATTCCATTTATAACTTCCAGTAGGTACAACCATATCAGATGCCATGACATTGTGTATGACATCTTGAAACAATCCTGCATGATCATGTCTTCCATTTGGACTTCAGCAGGTACACATCATCAGATGCCATGCCATTATGACATTCTGAAACAATCATGCATGATCATGTTTCTTAAGCTCCAGCAGGTACATAGGATATCTCATGTTAAGACATCACACATAACATCTTGTGAACACTCTTTGTTTTGCCAAAATTGCTGCCAACACTTAGAACCAACAAACTCCCCCTTTGGTAAATTTTGGCTAAAACATATGTCTGTCCTTTTTGTTCACAAGAAAACTATCAGCAGTTAAACAACAGTTTAAACAGCAGCCGAAGCAAATACAATTACTAGTTATAGCTACTAGTAATACACACATGCACAAGGGTACTTCTCCTCCCCCTAAATTTGTGCAACACAAACAGAATTACCAGTTATGAATGCAACTAGTAAGACACACAAATGCACAAGGGTACTTCTTCCCCCCCTAAATCTGTGCATCACAAACATCTCCTTTGATAATAACAACACCTGTAGCCAAAACACCTGTAACAATCAGAATGTCATTCTGACATCTGCTTAAACATCACCTGTGTAGTGCTTCAACATCACCTGTGCACCACATCAGACATCACCTCTGTGACATCTGTAAATAGAACAACATTCTGTTTTACAACAAGCACATCTCCTCCAATAATAGTTGTTCATCTGTTCAGCTACATACATCTCCTCACAACTCCAGCTCCAAATAAACACTTCTCCCCCTTTTTAGGCAAAATTGACCAAAGGTGACGAATTAGACAAAATAAATGTCAATTAGCCTAGCAGAGAATGTCAGATCAGATGTTATAACATTCAAAATGTTAAAACATAATTGTTCAGGAGATACATACCACCATTATACACAACTGTGATAGCTGAGATGATGAACAAATCCATGGAACTCATCAAGAGCCCAAAATATTACAAAAAGGCATCAATAAGGACTGCTACAAATTACAAATAATTAAAAAAAACAATAAAAACTTCAGCATCCAACCAGCAGGGGGGGGGGGCAGAACAATCTTCAAACACAACACACACATCACAGACTTCACCACAACATACCTCACACAGTCTTCATACCAGTCTTCAACACACAAGGGGGGAACCATTAATCAGAGGAAGAAGTATCATCTTCACCTTCAGAGCTGTCACTAGATTGAGCATTTGACCTCTCACTTGAGGTATTGGCATCTGAGTCTTTGGTCTCACCAGCCTTTTCCATTTCTTCCTTATCTAGGATACTAATAAGAACCTCCAAAGCCCCTTTTCTTGCTTTGGCCACCCTTATACCATTATCCAGTTCCTTGCAGGTTTCCTTCAACTGATCAATTAAAGTCCCTTGAGATGCAGGCTCCTTTCTGGCAGATGTCATGACAACATCATTGACATGACTTCCCTCAAACAGCTTATAGTGAATGGATAGTGGGGTCTTTCTTCTGCTTGGAATGTCACTTGTATTAAGAATTCCTGGTTGTTGGCTCAAGATAATACCACAAATAATGGATGAGAAGGCAATGGGCAACTTCACTGCATTTGTGGAAGCATGTCTGATAGTTTGATCAAACATAAACTTTCCAAAGTCAAAGTCTATCCTGGTTCCAATAGCATGAATGATTCTTCCAAGACCAATGGAGATGGTAGAGATATGATTAGTAGGCACCCAGTTGGCTGAACCAATCTTGTGTAAGATGGCATACTTGACAGTTAGCTTGCCAGCTGATAGGTGATTCCTACTAGGCCATTCCTTAACTTGGCCAGCTATAATAGTCCTACATACCTCATTGTCTGTAGTCTCTAAATCCACTCCTCCATCAGTTCCTCTCCCTAGGAACTTGTTGATAATGGTTGGTGAGAATCTCACACATCTACCTTTTACAAACACCTTGCAGAATTCCCTGCTGCTCCTTTCAGAAATATCCTCAGGGATATTCACAACAAATTCTTTTACCAACCCCTCATAACATTGGGGTAAACCAACAACAGTTTTCATAAGACCAACAACCTTAATTAACTCCATGACTTCCTTCACCTCAACAGCCTCTTTTCCCAGCTCTCTTTCAACCGCTACCCTCCTCTGAATGACAAACTTTCATTTTGCAGCACCATCTTCTAAGTGAAAAGAGATGTTATCTAAGTGCACAACTGCAGTTTTGCCTGGAGCCTTCTTAACAGCCTGCCTTTTTGCAGGGGAGATGTCTGGGACATCGTCTTTGACATCCTCATCAGAGTCAGAATTCTCTCTTTCTTTCCTCTTCTTAACCTCAACCTTGCTTCATGATTTGGAGGGTCCTATACCAGCAGTCTTCTTCCTAGTCCTGGCTGTCATCATTTCAGCCACAGTTTTCCCTTTTCTAGTCTTCAATTTCCTAGCAGCACTTGGTTTTACATGGTGAACCAAAGTGTCATCCTCTTCCTCTGAACTCTCTTCCTCTAAATTAACAATATCCTTAGCAGTTTCATGAGACATACTTGATGGTTTCTTGCTACGTAAGTTTTTACCTAGAGAACATAACCCCTCAGCAGCCACTTCCTTTTCTGATCTAGATGAGTCATCATCTTTCTCAGCTTGGGGTTCCTCCTCAGGTGAGAGGTCCCTTTTGGACAGAGGGGTAGAAACACCCTTGACTGCATGCCCTTCACTTAGAATCCTAGTAACTAGGTTCCTAATGGCACGATCAACATAATGCATGTCATTTGGAAGAGAAGATTTATCAGGGATATTACCTTGTTTACTTCCATCCATAGAAGAGGGGCCTGGGGCATCACCGGGTATCACACAAAGAGGAGTGACGTCCAACACGTCTTCATCTAGAAACTCCATGAAGGGAGTCTTTGCATGATGAGAGGGTTTTGACCCAGATGATGAAGGATGTTGAGACATGTTGTTGAACTTTTGAAAGAAATGTCTTTGCCCTAGCAGAGGTTCTCTAAGAAGGTTGATGAAGATGGAAAGAGTTGTGTTCAGGTAGCGTGTGCTAAAGACATAAATACTATTTCCAATGCTAGGGAATGATTCATCATTAATGTGGCTCTTTCTTTTAATTGGGCAGACAATATTTTTGTTACCTTTCCCACTCCATATTAATTGCCATAATTTCTCAAGAATCCAAATCCCTAATTTCCCTCTTACATACTCAAATTGATTATCAATCCAATCTCTTGCAAACTTGTCAGCTGATTGCATTTCATGCTTTAGAGCTATGAATTTGTCTTTCACAAATTTTCTAATGGAGTGATGACAGCAAATAATGTGCTTGGTCCAACTATGCTGAATAGAATTTTTGGACATAGTTGTAGCATTCAGGTTGTCATAATACAATGTCATGACATCATGTGTGATATTGTATGCAATCATCGGTAGTTTCAACCAACCCTGTTGAGAACTGCTGCTATCATCTGCAATATCTTCAGCATAAACACCATTTTCATCTTTCAAATGTGTAGGAGCAGGTGTCCTTTCACTCTCCATCTCAATCTTCTCAACATTGCTCTTGGCCCTTTTGCTTTGAGATAGATCCATAGGCTCTTCTATTTGCTTGACTTGTAGCCCAAGTCCAACAAAGCTCTTTCCAATTTCAGACTGCATATGACTAGTAACATGTTCACCCATCTGATCCAACCTCCTATCTATTTGAGCCATCATGAGCTTTTCTTCTTTGAAGGTGATGTTAAGTCTGAGCTCCTAGTGTGACATCCTTGTCTGACATTTCCCAGAGACTTGTCTTTCATCACTCTTAAGAGTCCCTCTAGCAGATATACTCATCTTCATTCCCTTGACATAGGTACACTTTGAGGAATAACCAATTTGAGAGTTCCACATGTAACAGTTGTCTTTGGTCCTGATTCCTTTCATGATCATTTCACTGTCTTTGTTAGTAATCAGACATTCAGTTTTGGTGAAGTTAACATTCAAACCTTGATCACATAGTTGACTGATGCTTATTAGATTTGCAGTCAAGCCCTTAACCAGTAGGACCTTGTCTAGTTTAGGCACTCCAGGACAATCAAGCTTGCATATCCCCTTGATTTCACCCTTTGCTCCATCACCAAAGGTCGCATAGCTTATGACATGAGGATGAAGTTCAGTTATCAGGTCTTTGTTTTCAGTCATGTGTCTGGAACATCCACTACCAAAATACCACTCTTCTTTGGCTGAGACTCTGAGGGGAATGTGAGCTATTAGACTTGTAACATTAGTTTTAGGAACCCATTGCTTCTTGTTGACAGGCCTGTGTTGTTTGGGTCTGGGTTGATAGTGAGTCTGATGATGAACAGGGCTAGGATAACCATATAACTTATAGCAGAGGGCTTCAGATGACCAAATTTCCCACAGTAATGGCATCTCCATCTTTGGTATTTCCCTTTCTGTTGTCTTCTTTTCTGATGTTGTGACATATGATGTGACATCACAAGTTTGCTTTTACTATGGCTGCACTTTGGTTTGGCTTAAGGTTTGCAACCAGTGTAACTGCACTCAGCCTTAGATTCATTATACCCAATGCCAGATTTGTCTCCTGTTATTTTTCCAGTTTGGAGAATCTTGTCTAGGGAGTCAGATCCATTGTTCAACATTCTTACATACTTGGTCATCTCTTCTAGTTTAGAATTCAAGAACATAGCTTCAGTTTTTAACTTGGAGATGGTTTCCACATGGCCTGCCTTCTCATTCTCCAGCTGTACTATCTTCTGGCTTTCAACTTGTTTGCTTTCATCTATCTTGTCCTTTAGAACCACTACTTCTGTTTTTAACTTGGAGATGGTTTCCAAGTGTTCTACCTTCTCATTCTCAAGTTGAGTAATTTCCTTCTTCTGACTCTCAACCTGTTTACACAACTCTACACTTTTGTGACACAACTTTTTGTAGGTAGTGGCCAACTCTTCAAATGTTACTTCATCATCACTTGAGTCTTCATCAGAACCCCATCTTCCAGTCGAGACAGTTACTAGATTTGCAGATTCTTCTGTTTCACTCTCATCAGACCAAGTGGCAGCAAGACTTATCTTCTGCTTCTTGAGGTAGGTTCCACATTCAGTCCTAATGTGTCCATACCCATTACATTCATAAAACTGAACTTCTTTTCCTTCTTTGGGCTTCTCATCTGACCTTGCTCTTCTTCCAGCATTGTTGGATTTACTGATGTCAGATGAGATGTTCTTGACATTAGCCTTAGATCTTACATCCATCTTTTTCAACATTCTGTTGAACTGTCTTCCCAGCATTGCTACTTCATTGGCCAAATCTTCATCACCATCCTGACTATTTTCCTCTTCTGTGTTTGACATGAAGGCCATGCTTTTGGTTTTCTTTTCAGAACCATCATTCAATCCCATCTCAAATGTTTAGAGGGAACCAATTAGCTCATCAACCCTCATGTTGGAGATGTCTTGAGACTCTTCAATGGCAATCACCTTCATAGCAAATCTCTTAGGGAGTGACCTGAGTATTTTTCTTACCAATTTTTCATCTGACATCTTCTCTCCCAGGGCTCCTGAGGCATTAGCAATTTCAAGGATACTCATATGAAATTCATGAATATTTTCATCTTCTTTCATCCTTAAATTTTCAAACTTGGAGGTGAGCAATTGTAGTCTAGACATCTTTACTCTAGAGGTGCCTTCATGAGTGGTCTTGAGAATGTCCCAAGAATCTTTAGCCACTTCACAGTTGTTAGCCAACCTGAAAATATTCTTGTCTACTCCATTGAATATTGCATTCAATGCTTTGGAATTTCCAAGGGCTAGATCATCCTCCTCCTTGGACCATTGTTCTTCAGGTTTCTTATCAGGTGTGGCCTCTCCTTCTTTAGTAATAACAGGATGTACCAAGCCTGTTAACACAGCCTTTCAAGCCTTGTTATCAAGAGATTTTAGGAAAGCTACCATTCGAGGTTTCCAATAGTCGTAGTTAGATCCATCCAAAATTGGTGGCCTGTGAACAAATCCTCCATCTCTCTCCATTGTACCAGAAAGTATTGTCCCTAGATCTCACCCAGAACCAGAGCAGGATGCTTGCTTTGATACCAATTGAAATTCTGGTATCAGATATGAGATGTCGAAGGTAATGTCACGACACTAATATTTGAGTAATGCAAACAGAATAAAGATAGAGAATAGTAATGCAAGAGACACAAGCAATTGTTAACCCCGTTCGGTCCAACTCACCTACATCTGGGGGCTACCAAGCCAGGAAGGAAATTCACTAAAATAGAATCAGTTCAAAGACTCTCCGTACACTTCAACAAGTTACAGTCTTTCTCACCTAACCTCTACCCGTGCAATTTCTACCTAATCACTCTTAGATATGAGAACTCACTCACTTCCCTACAATCACACATGTGATTTTAAACAACAATCCCTTGAGAAAAGAAAACACTTTTCAATAACACACTCTTGATTTTACTTCACAGTTTCAATCAAGAAGACACACTCTTGATCTTGCTTAACAACTTTGATCAAGAAGACACACACTTGATCTTTCTTCACAGCCTTGATCAAGTAGACACACACTCATGCTTAACAGCTTTAGAGTGACAAATTACAACCACAAATCATACCAATTCAATCATCAAAAGATGACTTGAATGGCTTACAAGTCTCACGACTAAACAAGATACAAACCCTAGCTCTCTCTCTGTATTTCGCTCAGTTTTGGTTGTGTGTTCAATCAGGTTTTCCAAGTCCCTTTTTATAGAAGCTTTCAGTTGGGCTTGGACATCTTGAAAACCCTAAATCTATTTTCCAATTAGATCTTCTCATGACAGTTGGTTAGATCTCTTTGGAAAATAAGAAAACCAGGTTGTAATCCATGATTGAATGCGCCTGCAAATAAGATCTTCAATCATACATAGATTGCCATTTGTAACACCCCGATAAAAATAAGATAATTATTTAATTTAAGTTAATATTATATTTATTAATTTAATTAAATAATTGGAATTATTGGATTATTATTATTATTATTATTGGAATAATAATTATTGGAAAATATATATAAGTTGGAAATAAGAAAAAGAGTCTCATTAGGTAAAGAAAGGGTTTCACGTGAAAAGCAGAGAAGCGGCTGAAAAGAGGAAAAGGGCAAAGAGACAGAGCAAGAGGAAGAAGGTTGGAGAAGAGAAAAGCTTGAAGCTTAAAGATTCGCCGGATTAACTCAGGTAAGGGGGTTTATCGTCGTTTAATGGGTATTATGGGTTAACATGTAATGGGTAGTGATAAGCTGTTGAATTGACCCTAATTCGGATTATGAATGCTGAAAATTGTGATGGATGAGCTATGTTAAAAACTGTAATTGAATCGATAGTTGTGTGAGTCGTAATTTGCTGGACGCGTAGCTTTTTACGGAATCGGAATCGGAGGTCCGGAGGTCCTCCGACGGCGAAAAATGCGGAGAATTCTGCATTTTGTTAGTGTTAGCGCAGGAACAGCTTTCTGTCTTGCGTTAACCGGTTAACGCAGGGTGTTAACCGGTTAACACTGTTGTGAATTGTGAAAAATTGCTGTTTTCCTTGCGTTAACCAGTTAACCCAGGGTGTTAACCGGTTAACACTGTTGTGAAAATTAAAAAGATTAATTTCTGTTTTGCGTTAACGGGTTAACCCAGGGCGTTAACGGGTTAACGCTGTTATAATTTGCCAAAAGTGTATTCTGTCTTGCGTTAACAGGTTAACCCAGGGCGTTAACAGGTTAACGCTGTTGAAATACTGTTAGAATTGCATTCTGTCTTGCGTTAACAGGTTAACCCAGGGCGTTAACCGGTTAACACTGTTAAAATATGGTTAAATTTGTATTCTGTCTTGCGTTAACAGGTTAACCCAGGGCGTTAACCGGTTAACGCAATTGAAAAACTGAAAAAAATTGTATTCTGTCTTGCGTTAACGGGTTAACCCAGGGCGTTAACGGGTTAACGCTGTTGGAAAAGTGAAAAAGATCGAATTGCTCGGAATTTAATGAAATTCGTCGGGCTGAGTCGGGTAATATTATAATTAATTTTGATGAGTAATTTTGTTGGGTTTATGTTATGAAGTGTCGATACAAGTATGACGGAGTTGTTAAGTTATTCCGTGTACGGAAAGTTGTTAAAGATACTGAGTTGTAAGCTTGGTGAGCCAAAGTTAATTATAAGTTGATTATGTTGAAAACATTGTTGTGTTGCTATTATTATTATGTTATCGGAATTTTAAAGTCGTGTATGTCATGTAAATTCATATGCATTAAGTCGGAGCTTTGCTCACACCACGTTGGCCTGGATTGGCAAAAGTTGAAAGTTGAAGGCTTAAGCCTTGATGCCTCGTTAAATCGGCAAATTTTAAGTTGGGAGTTTTACTCCGAATGGTACCACATGCATGGAGTCTCATTGCATAATGTATGTATGGCGTATAATATGAATGGATGTATTCCAATATTATACGTGTGTTTGTATTGACATTGGGTATGAGTATGAATTGTGTTGGTATTGAGTTGATGTGCCGTTACCGAATGTGTGATATGATTAGGGTGATTAATGTGTTATTTACTTAGCATTACATGATATTTTATAATGCTTATTATATCGATTGAGGAACTCACCCTTACAACTATTTTTCAGGTAACGAGCAGTGATTGAGTAGGAGCTAGTGCGTGGAGTCTAGTGTAGTCTCCTTAGTGGGTCATGCTCTGATAGATGTAACATCAGGTCGGGATGTTTTACCTTGTTGAATAATTTTACATGTAATGTGTTACATGTTTTGCATGATTGATTTGATTTCTATCCGCTGCGTATTGTGCAAATGCTTTATGTTTTGAATTAACAAAAGAGCATGACAGTTATTATGGTGAATGGTGTGAAGTGTTTGTGTGACACCCTTAATTGCACCTTTACTCTGATTGATATATTTGTTGATTTAATTAAAATATTTGGGGTAATTTAGAAGGGTGTTACACCATTAATTGTGCAATCATAAAACACTAGACATTCACACTGAATGTTCTGTGTACAGGATGTCATGACATCGGGTCTGACATCCTGGAACAATTCCTGCATAATTCCATAATTCCATTTATAACTTCCAGTAGGTACAACCATATCAGATGCCATGACATTGTGTATGACATCTTGAAACAATCCTGCATGATCATGTCTTCCATTAGGACTCCAGCAGGTACACATCATCAAATGCCATGCCATTATGACATTCTGAAACAATCCTGCATGATCATGTTTCTTAAGCTCCAGCAGGTACATAGGATATCTCATGTTAAGACATCACACATAACATCTTGTGAACACTCTTTGTTTTACAAAAATTGCTGCCAACACTTAGAACCAACAATTTCCATGCCACATCACTAAATCCTCAAGCTATTCTCAAGATAACTCAAGACCTAATCAAGTTTTCATCAAGGGATGCTTATTATATCATCATGGTGACTTTGAAATGCAAGGAAACTTCATGTTTGTAAAGGGGTACAAGTTGGTTTGACCTAGTTTGCAAGTATGCCATGCCTTTGGTATAAACTCCCTAACTTCTTAAATATTTATTCAAATACCAAGATTTTTTGAGCCAAATGTGCCTTTGGAGTCCCACCATAAATTTGTTTCAAGGTTTAAACATCAATTCATTCATTAAGGAGATCATTTGTGCAAAGGACCAAGTTGCCAAAATGAGCCAAAACCTTGCCATGACCACTACTTTCCACCCTTGCCATTTTCAACTCAATACTATTTTGATCCCATTCCTTTTACATCTTGTTAAGCTTATGTGAAAGATCATTTGTACCAAGTTTGGCTTAAAATACACGAGAGAATCAAAATTTATGGTGTTATCAACTTGGGAACTCAAAATGATAAAACATGCCTCAAGCTGCTACCAATTCCCAGCCTAAAACTTAGGTCACGAACTCAACTTCCAAAGTATGTAACTTTCACCTCAAACATCATTTATACTTGGTTCTTTTTGCATTGTGTTCTACTCCATGAAGAGATCACTTGGCTCAAGAAAAATTGGAAAACACACGAGTGGATTGGAATTGGCCTAAGCATGAACATGGTAACCTAAAATTTGTTTTACACCGTGACCTATAATTTGGAATCATGCCAAAATCAACTTGGGACCACTTCTCACACATGCAAACTTATTTCCCATGACCAAACGCATCTGACCATAACATAAAACGACTTGCAAAGTGCTAAAAACACGAGTTTGGTGCCAATTTTTCACACACTTTGAATCTGAAAATTTTCGAGTTTATTCACATGAATTGAGATCTATTTCACACGTATTTGAATCCCAACATATTCCCTATAAATAGAGAAGGGTTTTGCCTCATTTAACAAGCTTTAAGAGCTAAGAAATCCCTGACTCTAAGAAACTCGAAAGCACCTAAAAAACCAGTCACTCATTTTTTTGGTTCAAGTCCATTTGCTTCCAAATTTCTACCTAGAATCCTTCATCCGCATCATCTGAAGTTGTCTGAAGCATTGTCATGGTCTAAAACTTCCTGTAACCTTACTTCCAGTTCCACCATATTGACCTCGAGCTTCGATTTGGACAACGCAGTTACGAGCGAAATTACACTTCAAGCAAGTTACCATTCACTTCGTGTGGTTCCACTAATTGAAATCCCTCATCTACCTTTGATTTATCTTTTGATTTGGTCATTTAATTTAACTTTTAAGAATTATGGTTCTTCACGAGTTTGAGAAAATTCTCTCTGCTCAGAGCAAATCAATTGCTCTGATGTAGAGGGACATGAACGGTGAGTGAAGTAGAAGCTTGCACTATGTATGTTTGAGCTTAAAACTTCGGGTTATGAACCTGCAAAAATCAAATTTCGGAGGTTTAAGATGAAGTCTTTGCGCACTGAAAAGGGAAACTTAAATCCCTGGGCCAATCAAAGTGTACCACCTCCTGTAGTTGTTGCATTTAAATATTATATTTTCTATTTTTATTTCATTTAATTCCTTTTTCTTACAAAATTCATTTTAATTAGCTCCTTTATTATTTTTTAGTCCAACTTTTTTTTCATAATTTCATAAAAATATTATCTACCACGTATAATTTTTGCATTTAATTCATTTTTTTTTCAATTTAATTTTCATTTAATATTTTTATTTTAATCATTTTCAAACATTTTTCACCCCAACTCTAGAGGTCAAGTCCCTTATAATTTTGTTAAGCTCCTCCATTTTTCTTCGAATTTTATTTGGTGTTTTGATACGTCTTTGACATTTACACTTTTATTTTCTTTTATTAATCATTATTAAATATTTTTTATTTCTTTTATTGACTTGATAATTTGACCTATGTTGATTGCTTGGTTGATGAAGTCTTCCATATCTCAAATAATTGATAAATGGACTTGAGGTTGATTCAACCTTCATTGACCCAAATATGTTGATAGATGATCATGAATCATCTTCAGTACTTTGTACCAATCATAGGTTATCCCTCGATGCGCCATATTTTGAGTCCTTTGATTTGTGGATAGATTGATCCCTATGTGATTACCTTAGCTCTTCTCTTCACTCTTTCTATCTTCATCTCCCCTCTTCTTTTACTTTGATTATTGTGTTGCATGTTATAGGAGATTAACTTTGTGTTAATTCTCTAACATGTCTGACACATACATTATTATTGAACGGCTTCAGATAGGTATGGCTTATACATAAGCCTACTTACGATTTCTTTACATAACGCTAAATTGTCCTGACAAAATTAATTGATCACTAATTCCTAACATTATTTTGTGCTCTTTACGTTATTTCCATTTAATACTTGCCATTTAATTCAAGACATTTAGTTTTATGTCATTTACTTAATGTACTTTAGTTTCACCTCTCATTAATCATCATCTCACTTCATACTCTATTCATATTGCCTTATTCATCTGTTGCTTCTTATCTTGTTTGATTGGTCTGCTTGTTAATCTAAATGAATCAAAACATGATAAAGTAACTTTGAATTGATCTTAAACCTATGCTTGACATGGAGTGTTATTGACCTCTTGGACTATGGACTTTGACTTAGGATGTAGGACCTTTGCTTGACTTGGAGTGACCTTTGATCCATGGACCTTATGGACAATTTGACTAGCTATGCTCCTATGAACTTTTGAGCTTGTGGTTTTATTCACCTGCTCTATGCCTCTTGCTTATTGCATTCATCTACTTAGGTTTAACACACATTTGCATACACATGGCTTTCTCTTGGACTACCTAACAATGAGACATAGGACAATACATTTTAAACCCACATGTATTTATCTTGGGCTACCTAACCATGAGACCCTAGGATTAGTTTTTGTATGATCATGCATTCTTGTTTGTTCATCAATCATATTCCCTTTGATTTGGCTTGATCAAGTTCCACTTTGATCAACTAGATCTTTTCATCTATCACATCCCTTTGTAAGACCCCAAATTTGACCCTAAGATCCCTCATGCAATTCTATCATAAGCATTAGCATTGGGATCATGTCTTGGCATCCTCCTTACCCCTCTTTCATTGAGTTTGTTTTGGGAGAGATCACCAAGCACTGTGTGATTATACCATACTTTTATTTTATCATTTCACTAACCAAAATACCAAAAATATGTCTTTGTATTTGTCTAACTCTTTTGTAGGAAGGGCATGATCTCATTGATTCATCAAGTTCACATCTAGGGTTTGAGACCCTCATGAACAAAGAGCACAACCAATAATTGATTCAATAATGGTTATGAACATCATATATGAGTCCCAATGATTATTACATGTTATATTGATCAAGTTTTCTTCAAGAGTTTGAGGATGATTTGCCTTGGAAACCCTAGTTTGACTGGGTATCTTGAGTAACTTCTCCAACAAGCTATCTCACCATTTGATCAAATTTCTCAAGGGACACTTCAAAATTCATCATCTTATGCATATATGATCTACCATGAGCCAATAAAGTCAAGAGAATTGGAAGTTAGCAAGTTGGTTGATGGTGGTTGGCCAGATGAATTCATCTGATCAAAACCGGGTCTCCCTAGACCCTATCTCCTACACTTTTCACCATATGAAAATTATTGCAAGATAAAACTTACTCTAAATGAAATTCCAAACAACTTTCATGTTGATACCTAGAGCTAGTTTTGCTTGGAAAATCATTTTCTATGTTGAAACATTATAGGTCATTTTGTCTAAACCCTAATTTGAAAGTCAACTTCCTAAGGCCATAACTTGCTCAATTTTTATAAGATGAAATATTTCCAAGTTGCACAATAAAATTCAATGTGTATACTTCAACTTTGATGTTTAGAGTGGGAGCTAATTCAACATTTTTGAGCATGTGATATGAGGTTACATTATAGGTCACCTTTGACCTATACCATTGATCAAGTGATTTTTCCAAACTTCAAAAATGCATAACTCTATCATTTAAAATTCAAATGACATTAAATTTGTTACTATTTTGAATTTCTTTGAGAGACCTAAAAATTTGATGAAGACACTTTTCTAATTTGAAGCTCATATAAAAAGTTAAGCAAGGTGGAATATTGAGACATATGGCTTGACACTTAGAAAAATTTTGATATGTCAAACATTTCCAAACTTCCACCTCAAATTTCTCCAAGTTCCAAGCTTCAAATGAAAAAGTGTTGAACATAAAAGTTGTTCCTCTTGACCTCACCTTTCCAAAGAGCTCAAATTCATTCATTTTGGACAAGGAATGCATAGGCTGCGCATGGCATGAACATGCTGATATAACTTGGCAAGGATCAAACTTCAAACATCAATGCACACTTGCCTTGGAATCCAAGTTTAATTCAGACCATCCAATATTCATTTGTGGACCTCAAGTAATGATTTCATGGGCCTGTGCGCACCCATGCACACTCACATCACCATTTGCCAAAATTGGAAAGTGATTTGAAGTGTGCAATTATCAACTATTTTGGCTATAAATAGAGCTTCAATTGCTCAGAAATGAACACACATTCGTGCCAGCTTTGATCCCCCATCTCAAACCCTCACTTTGCAAAGGATAAGCCTGAAAAATTCTCTTGAATTTGAGGTTGAATTTCCACTGTTTTGAAATTCAAATCTCCAGGAATCCACAACCTCTTAACCATCTAATCCTTCTCCTGCAAGCAAGTGGAGTGAGATCAAACACAAGCAAGATCAAGATCAGTTAAATCCAGACCTCCATTGAAGGTATTTTCTAGAAATTTTGAACTCTTCGATTCTCTCAAATTCTTTATCAATTCTATTGATTCTTTGGTTATCTGAAGTCCTACCAATGTAGGCAAGAAGATTGAGTTGCTTTGAGGCCAAGTCGAAGCAACTCAGTTCATGTACCTCAAATTTCAACTCCATGTATCTCTCAATATACTTGGAGTTAGAGTGAATTGAGGTCAGATTCGAGCTCAGTGCCATTTTTTCTTTAAGATCATGTCCTTGTTTTTCATTTTGGTAATGGTTGATGGTGGACCAGTCCGGTGAGGTCCACCGGAGAAGATGACTGGAGCTCTGGCTCCGGCGATGCGTTCGCAAGTATCTGAACCACATGATCCATTCCTTTTGTTTTAATCTTGAGCGTTGGTTTTAATTACCACCTGTGCAGCGCTGTTGACTCAAGACCATGTGGAACGCACGCTAGGGACCATTTGATCTGCCATTTCAACTATTGAGGGAGATCAGATGGTCCACGTATTTTTGATTTTCTGAATTTTTATTTTAATTGCATTATTTTCAATAATTCATATTAAATTCAATATTGATCCAAAAAATATGGGACTTTCACCAAAAAATTTCAAATATTTTTCTCTTTCATATTCTGAATTAAAATTATTATTTTGATCATTATTAATATTTTTCATGAATTAATTGATTTTGCATTTGTTTTTAATTGTTTAAAAATATTTTTAAATGTCCAAAAATTATGAAATTTTTTTCTCCAAGGTCATTTGACCTTGTTTGATCTATGATAAATCTCATGGCCATTTCTTTGGTGTTTTGATGAGATTTTAGGAATTGGACAAACCATATTCAATTTAAATGCACTATTTTATTATTTTTAATTGAATAAATATCAAATAAATTTGTTGACCAATTGTGATGGATTTGCTTATGTTTGACTCTTGTTGTTGGGACTTGGTCAAGGTTGATTTAACTTTGTCAAATTAATATCACTGGATTTAGGGGATTGATGGAATGTACATTCCATCTCCCAAAATGAATGAATGATATTAATTTGGTAAAAGTCCTCCTTTGGCCAATTTGTGATTTCATTCATCCCCCTCCCACTACATCTTATTCCCCTTCTTCATTCATTCACTCCATTTGGCCTATGATATCTCAAAGTCCTAATGCTAGTTGATTGAAAAATTAACATGAGTATGGATGAGATTAGGCCACACCTTTTGCATATTCGTTTTGTGTGTGGTATGTTTCATGAGCATAATCCATTATACTATGTCTCTAACATGCATTAACACCAAAATTCTATTGTCCAACCTCAAATAGTTGTGACTTCTACATAAGTCCAATTACGATTGCTTAACATATCACTAAATTTGTGACATAAAAGGCATAAGCATTCTAGTTAGTGAGATTGTAAGTCTCCCCGCTTTCATGGTATTGTGTGGAAACTTGGCCTTCTTTCTTTCCTTTGGAAGATGTTCTGGTTCAAGGATCCATGCTTGTGATAAGTGGGTTGAGTGTTCTTCAAAGAATGTCTTAAAAAGCAAAAACAAAACAATACTAACTTCTAACCTACTAACTACTAACTTTTAATTTCAAGCTTTTACTTTAATGCAATTTACTTTTAGCACTCTATTTCATTTGCCATTGTTCATATTATTCTAATTGTTTATGTTAATGCAATTTTCACTTTGTCCATTTGGACCATATTGTGTGATATATTTTGTTTGTGTATATTTTGCTTGTTTGTGTGGTCTTTGACCATTAATGTACATAATAATAACAAAAACCCTAAAAAACATTTGAATGGACTGTTGGCTTGATCTTGGACAAATGGACTTAGAATCTAGGCAACCCTCCTATGCTAATGGACTTGGCCAATGCCAACTTGTTGAAGAACCAAGTGCTTGCAAATTTGAAATTCATCTGATGCATCTTTGAAGACATCTCTGAGTTCATCTGCAACATGATCATTGTGTAGCTGTTATTTTGAACCTGTGACTTGTGGAATTCATCTGTTGCATGGGCTATTTTGAAGAAGATCATGGAATTAATAAGCTTGGATGTGGCCATCTTTATTTGATGGCTTGCTCTTCAAGATAATATAATTGTGCATTTGTGTGTTGCTTGATTTTAAAAAGTTCAAGGAAATTCTGGGTTTCTATTGACATTCTTGTCTATTGGATGGCTACCCACTTGGTCAGATCTTTTCAACTTTAAACTTTTAATTTTGTGCATAGGATAGTCTCTTCATCTTCTCCCCATTTCATTAATTTCAAAATCTCTCCCTCCATTTTTCAAAATCTTCTTTGTGTGAACTATTTTTGTTCTAAACTTTGACCACTTTGCAAAAAGATAGAAACTTTGGGCTTATGCCATTGCATTTTCAAACTTCTTTTCTTAAATCAAACTTGTAAATAGACTTAATTATACTTGACTTAAACTTTCAAAAAGCCAAAAAGAACTAACTCATTCAAACCATTTTTAGGCCTTTGTGCCTCTCAAACTTAAATTTTGTTAAAATCAATGCATCCATTTTGAAATTTGTATCACGAACTAGGAGGTTCTGATCCCTCATTTTTATGTTGGTACGTAGGCACAAGACCGAAGGTCTTGTCAAACACAAAAAGTACAATTAATGAATTCTTTTCTCATCCCCTCATTTTATTTATTTGTAAGCATCACTTTGTATAAAATACATATGCACACAAAAAGGGCTCCCTAGGAGTACCTAGGATACTTTGGGTGCTAACACCTTCCCTCTATGTAACCAGCCCCCTTACTTGTGATCTCTGACTTTTATTAGTTTTTATTTAAAAACTTCTTACTTTTTGGGTTTTGTTCGTACTTTTTCCCTTTTCCCTTGGAAACAATAAAAGTGCGGTGGCGACTCTTGTTAATTGATCTCTAGCTTGTCAGTAGCTTGATGATCATGAATTTCCCGCTACAAAAATTAAGTGGCGAATCTGCTGGGGAGTAGTCTCCAGTGGGTTTAGCCTACTTTTTGTGTGAATATATCTGTATATATGTGATGTTTGTATATATGTATGTGTGATATAATCTGCTTGTTGTGCTTGGTGATCTCTGAGTGGTGAGATAAGTTCTAACCCTAACTTGAGTGCAATTAAGATAGGAGGATGGTATAGTCATGTTCGACTTGTGTGGAGTAGTCCTTAACAAGTCAGCTTGAGATCCATCTGCTCAATGGAGACTCCTTTGGATTTGGAAATATCACACAAGTATTTGTGGTTAGGCATTACTATCTCTAATTGAGTCCGAGAAGCTGAGGACCTTAGAACATTTAACCCATCTTGGCCTATTTAGCACGTAGTGCAGAAACTATTCAAGTGTAGACTTGATAACAGTTGTTACGCGATACTACACTCAGACGAGTTTTTCTTGAGAATATTATGGGTCGATGAGTCAGTCATCTTAACCTGTAATATCCAATAGATGGAATTAAGACTCTGGGAACTTTTTAGAACATGATCTACAAGTTTTTATCCTTATTTCACTCCTTTGGGATGCTTCTTACCCAGACT
This sequence comes from Lathyrus oleraceus, assembly GCF_024323335.1. Taxonomy (NCBI): domain Eukaryota; kingdom Viridiplantae; phylum Streptophyta; class Magnoliopsida; order Fabales; family Fabaceae; genus Lathyrus; species Lathyrus oleraceus. The sequence goes on from NC_066582.1 coordinate 36,422,184, forward strand.
CCATGCTCGTGACTTGCAACAAACCCTTGATTCTTGGTTGATCCAATCAAGTCTTGTCAATATCAATGGAACTTGGGTATTGATAAGGTGAAAGCCATAATCCACCAAAATGGATGATTGATCTTGACAATGATTTGATTCATCCCTTGACCTTTGTTTGCCTTGTGTGTGACCCCTTATTTGTGATTGTTGCATTCATGCATTCATGCGCATCATAACATTCATCACACGAAAATTTCAAGGAACTAAGGTATCATTTGCAAATATTTTCAGACAATGGATTGTGGAAGAAGGAACACTAAGAAGTACAGTTTCAGATGTCCCGACTTAAAAGAGTTAAGGAAGTTAGCATCTTTTGTATTAGATTCCTTGGAATTCAAACAACGTCATGGGAAGCTTCTGTCCATCTTGTCTACTGATGTGGTTGAGGGACTTTTGAGTGTATTGGTGCAGTTCTATGATTCTCCATTGTTTTACTTTCCCAGATTTTCAACTGGTGCCTACATTGGAGGAGTACTCTCATCTTTTGGGGATACCTGTTTCTAGTAGAGTACCTTTTAGTGGATTAGAGGAGATTCCCCAATCTAGTATTATTGATGAAGCTCTTCACTTGAAGAAGTCTGAGATAGAGGCTCATTGGGTGAAGAAATGAGGGTTATTTGGATTGCCATCTATTTTCCTCATCAAGGAAGCTAATACTTTTGCTCAAGCTGGTAGTATGGATGCTTTTGAAGCTATCTTTGTGTTGCTCATCTATGGATTAGCTTTGTTCCCTAACATTGATGGTTTTGTTGATGTTGACGCCATTAGACTTTTCTTGATTGGGAATCCTGTGCCTACTTTTTTGGGTGATATGTATTTCTCTTTACATCTAAGGAATTCTAAGGGTGGTGGAATGATCGTCTGTTGCATTCCTCTTCTGTACAAGTGGTTTATTTCGCACTTGCCTTAGACGCCTGCTTTTGTGGAGAACAAACAATGTCTAAGGTGGTCTCAGAGACTTATGTCTCTCACTAATGATGATATAGTTTGGTATGACCCATCTTTGAGCAGTTTGGATATTATTGATAGTTGTGGTGAATTCCCTAATGTGCCTCTCATTGGTACACAAGGAGGAATTAACTACAACCCTGCTTTGGCTCGTCGTCAACTTGGGTTCCCCTTGAGAGGCAAACCTAATCACATGTTGTTAGAAGGTCTTTTCTATCAAGAGGGTAAAGATCCCCAACATTTGAAGCAGAAGATTGTGCATGCTTGGCATAATGTGCATAGGAAAGGAAGATCCGAGCCTGGTCCATGCAATTGTGTAGCTTTGGAAGCTTACACTCTTTATGAAGAAGAGAGCTATGGAGTTGAAGATGCCTTATCCTTATGAAAGACCTATGTTTATGGTTGTGGTTGAGCCATTAACTCTCCCTAACCAAGATGTAGAGGAGTTGGAAGATGCACTCGTCAAGATGAAGCAAGAGAAGGATACGTGGGAAGAACGTTTCCGTGCTCTAAGCAAGAAGCATGAAGAGTTACAGTTGGAGTCTAAGGACAGAGATGCACTTATTGAGCTACTTGAAGACCGAGTGACAAAGAGACAGAGAGAGCCAAAGGTTTCATCTTCTAGCATGCCTCAACCTTCCGTTGCTTGGAAGAAGATTATTGTCCAGCTTTTCCTCGAAAAGACTCAGATGAAGACTTCTTTTGAGACCGAGATCCGTCGCATTCGAAGGAAGTACGCGCCTACAGCCAGATCTTCTGACATTGTTGTTAGGGATCCTTAGGATGACTAGTATCCTTTCCTCTTGTATTTTTCATTTTGGTTTATGAAATTGTACTCAGTGTAATCCTTCCAATTTATATAAATAAAGAGATTTTTTTGGTCATATCAAAATTGTTGCAATTACCATTTAAATATTATATATTTGCAAATGATATAGTAAGTTCCTTGAAAATAAAAATAATCAAGCATTGCATTTCATGCATCATTTGCATAAGCAGGTTTTTGCCAGATGCCTGATTGGTGTTTCTTCTGTGCTTTAGCCAAGCTGAGTCACCGGTACAATACCCGAGCCAATCATTTGAAAATTATGGAACATTTGGAGCAAGAGAACAAAGAGCTGAAGGACGAGATCGCCCGCCTGAATGCCATGATGGAGTCAGTTCTTGCTGCTCAAAGCCAAGCTTCTCCAACACCTGCAACTCCTCCCGTAAGGACTGTTACTTCAGAGGTGACTACCTCTACCATGCCTGCTGCTACCGCCCATTTCGCGCCAAATATGCCTTCCGGATTCCCGTGGGGAATGCCGCCCAACTTTGTGCCCAAAGGCTTTGCGCCTACCTTTGCTTCCATGTCGGCATCTAGCCCGGTCATGTCCGTGCCATCTCCCGTTGTGCATACTTTGCTTCGCGTAAAGGATACCATCTATCATTCCGAGCCGTCTGAGGGTCCGGATGTTTATGAGAAGATGGATGAAATAAAAGATCAGTTTCTTGAGCTGCACAAGGAATTGAAGACGTTGAGAGGTAAAGATTTGTTTGGGAAGAGTGCTGTCGAGTTGTGTTTGGTGCCCAATGTCAAAATCCCGGTGAAGTTCAAAGTGTCTGACTTTGAAAAATATAAGGGGAACTCTTGTCCGCTCAGTCATCTTGTGATGTATGCCCGCAAGATGTCAACTCAGACAGACAATGACCAATTGCTTATTCACTACTTCCAAGATAGCCTGACTGGTGCTGCACTCCATTGATATATGGGGTTGGATAGTGCAAGCATTCACACTTTCAACAACTTGGGAGAGGCTTTTGTGAAGAAATATAAATATAATGTGGACATCGCGCCGGATAGTGACCAGTTAAGGTCTATGTCTCAGAAGGACAATGAGACATACAAAGAATATGTGCAAAGATGGAGGGAGTTGGTTGCCCAGATCACTCCTCCTTTGGAGGAGAAAGAAATGACGAAGATCTTCTTGAAAACCATGAGTTCATTTTATTATGAATGCATGATCGCTAGTGCCCCCAGTGATTTTACCGAAATGGTAAACACGGGGATGAGACTTGAGGAAGGAGTCAGTGAAGGACGTTTGTCAAGAGATGAGGCATCAACGAGCAAGAGATATGGTAGTAACTTCGGTAAGAAGAAGGATAGTGAAACCAATGTAGTAATTAGTGGGAGGTAGAGGAGGCCTCAGATCAGAAGAAATCCACCACCCCGTCAACATCATCATCATCAAGTGTCATCAGTAATTTCGGTATTTTCTAATCAACCAGCAACACCAATTCAACAACAACAACAATAACCGCAACAAAGAACGAACACCTACAACAACCACAATACCAATAACAATCATCATCAACAGAACTTTGAGAGGAAGAAGGTCTCTTTTGACCCTATTCCTATGTCGTATGCAGAGTTGTATCCCTCGCTAGTTCTCAAGAACTTGATTCAACCGAGGAACCCACCGCAGATCCCAGAACCACTTCCCTAGTGGTATAAACTTGAGCTTCGTTGTGCTTTTCATCAAGGAGCACCCGGGCACGATATTGAAAATTGATATCCATTGAAATATGAGGTTCAAAAGCTTATGAAGAGTTGTATGGTGTCCTTTGAGGACCGCGCGCCGAATGTGAAAGCAAACCCTTTGCCCGCTCATGGGAACTCTTCAGTGAATATGATGGACGGTTTTCCTGGAGAATTCAATGTTTTTTATGTCTGGTTTATATGAAGATCCTTGGTGCAGATGCATAAGGATATCTGTTTGGTGAGTAACTGTGAACATGACCATGATGGTTGTGTTATTTGTAGTGTGAACCCAAGAGGGTGTGATGTGGTGAAAAGGGACATCTAGCGTCTGATGGATGAAGGCATGATCCAGATTGTTCAATCCCTTCATGTAGATGACGATGTCAATGTCATAGTGCCCATTTTCAAGAAACAAGAATGGTTGGTAATCCATTATGATAGCAGCAATAATAAGAATGCTAGTCAAAGATCAGTATCGCCGTTGGTAATACGGTTAGCGAGCCCAGTCCCGTATTCATCTGATAAGGTTGTACCGTACCAGTACAATGCTACAATGATAAAGAATGGTCAATAGGTCCCGTTACCTATGACTAGTTCAGTAGTAAGCATTGTCGATGTAACGAAGGTGACCCGCAATGGTCGAGTGTTTGGGCCAGTGGCCCTAGAAGAAACGATTGTTGGTAAGAAGGTGGAGGTGCCTAATGTAGATCCGGTTGGCTGTTCAAAGGATAAGTCTAGTGAATCCAGCAATTTGAAAGTCAATGATGATGATGAGGTACTCTGATTGATAAAAAGGAGCGAATTTAATGTGGTTGAGCAGCTGCTCCAGACTCCCTCAAAAATCTTTGTGTTGTCTCTGCTTTTGAATTCTGAAGTGCACAGAGAAGCACTACAGAGAGTTCTTGAACAAGCATATGTAGAGCAAGATGTTACTGTGGATCAGTTTGATCACATCGTGGCTAACATCACTTCATGCAATAATTTGAGCTTTTGTGACGAAGAACTCCCCGAGGAGGGAAGAAATCATAACCTGGCTTTGCATATTTCAATGAACTGTAAGGAAGATGCTTTGTCAAATGTGATAGTTGACACCAGTTTGTCACTCAATGTGCTTCCGAAGTCAACTTTGTCGAAGCTATCTTACCAAGGAGCGCCCATGAGGTATAGCGGTGTAATTGCTAGAGCCTTTGATGGCTCGCGCAAGACGGTTATTGGTGAAGTGGACCTTCCAGTTAAGATAGGTCCGAGTGATTTTTAGATTACTTTTCAAGTAATGGATATCCACCCGGCCTACAACTATTTATTGGGAAGGCCATGGATTCATGAGGCAGGGGCTGTTACCTCCACTCTGCACCAGAAATTGAAATTTGTCAAGAATGGCAAGCTTGTGATTGTTGGAGGAGAGAAAGTGTTGTTGGTTAGCCCTTAGTCATCTTTCTCATATGTTGAAGCTGAGGATGAGGTTAGAACTCCGTTCCAAGCCTTATCTATTGCTGCTGAGAAGAGAGTTGGGGCACCTATGTCCTCGCTGAAATATGCTCAGAAGATTGTTGAAGAAGGTACTGTTGATCAATGGGGGCGCATGGTAGAGGTCTCCGACAACAAAGGAAGAACTGGATTGGGGTTCCAGAAAGGCTCATCAGCTGTTAGATCTGAAGATATGCAACTTTGGTTCCATGGCGGAGGGTTCATTCATGGAAATGAACAACACTTAGCTGATGTGCTAGAGGATAGCGAAGAGGAAGACTGCGCCAACTTTGTAATGCATGGAAGGACATGCAACAATTGGACTGTTGTTGATATTCCTGTTATTTTGCATCGATCTAAGTAATTGCTTTTATATTTTAAAATTCTTCTCCTATTCCTAAGGGAGAAGCGAACATTGTTTAGGAATTTTAAATTGATCATCAATGAAATTAATTCTATTCATCCACATCTTTGATGTTTTGTTTTTGCTTTTTGCTTTATTCTGAAAATGGTAATCTCAAAAAACATAAATAAACAATATAATTGTCCGTCTGCATAATATTTGGTCACAAATTCACTTCTCTAAAATCAAAATATCAAATCATAATGAGGTTGGTTCCTAACCCCATTGAATACAATGATCCTTCTCCTTCTCCAAATTTTGAATTCCCTGTGTTTGAGGCCGAAGAGGAAAGTGATGTAGAAGTGAGTGAGGAATTATCTCGTCTTCTTAAGCAAGATGAAAAGATTATTCAGCCATTTGAAGAGAAAATTGAGTTAGTCAACTTGGGTTCCAAAGATGATGTAAAGGAAGTCAAGATTGGATCTCGACTGTGTCCAGATGCTAAGAAGGGGTTGATTGATCTTCTTCGAGAGTATTCAAATGTGTTTGCTTGGTCCTATCAAGACATGCTTGGGTTGGATTCCGAGATTGTGGAGCATAGATTGCCGTTGAAGCCAAAATTCCCGCCAGTCAAGCAGAAGTTGAGAAGAACGCATCCTGATATGACTGTGAAGATCAAAAAGGAAGTGCAAAAGCATATTGATGCCGGTTTCCTTGTAACTGCTGAATATCCGCAATGGGTGGACAATACTGTGCAAGTGCTGAAGAAAGATGGAAATGTCTACATGTGTGTTGACTATAGAGATTTGAATAAAGCCAGTCTGAAAGATGATTTCCCTCTGCCACATATTGATATGTTGATAGACAATACTGATAAATTCAAAGTCTTTTCGTTTATGGATGAATTTTCCGGATATAATCAGATCAAGATGGCACCCGAAGATATGGAGAAGACCACATTCATTACACCCTAGGGAACATTCTGTTATAGAGTGATGCCTTTCGGTTTAAAGAATGCTGGTGCAACTTACCAGAGAGCAATGACTACTCTTTTTCATGATATGATGCATAAAGAGATTGAGGTATGTGTCGATGACATGATTGCTAAATCAATTGATGAAGAGGAACATGTTGAGAATTTGTGGAAGTTATTCCAACGTTTGAGGAAGTATAAACTCCTTTTGAATCCCAATAAGTGTACTTTTGGTGTTCGGTCTGGTAAGTTGTTGGGCTTTATTGTCAGCGAGAAGGGTATTGAAGTTGATCCTGCCAAGGTCAAAGCAATCCAAGAGATGCCTGCGCCCAAAACAGAGAAACTAGTCAGAGGTTTTCTCGGCCGCTTGAATTATATTTCCAGATTCATTTCCCACATGACTGCCACATGTGCACCTATATTCAAGCTTCTTCGGAAAGATCAGTCTTGTGATTGGACCGAAGATTCCCAGAAAGCTTTTGACAGTATTAAAGAATATTTGCTTGAACCTCCAATTTTGTCTCCACCTGTTAAAGGAAGACTATTGATCATGTACTTGATTGTGTTTGATGATAGTATGGGTTTCGTCCTTGGTCAGCAAGATGAGACTGGAAAGAAAGAATTTGCAATTTACTACCTCAGTAAAAAGTTCACCGACTGTGAGATTTGGTATTCAATGCTTGAGAAGACTTGTTGCGCATTGGCTTGGGCTGCTAAGCGTCTACGCCAATATATGTTAAATCATACCACTTGGTTGATATCCAAAATGGATCCGATCAATATAGATTTGAAAAGCCTGCTTTAACTGGGAGAATTGTGTGTTGGAAGATGTTGTTGTCATAGTATGATATCAAATACTGATCTCAGAAAGCGATCAAAGGTAGTATCTTGGCTGACCATTTGGCTCACTAACCGATTGAAGATTATCAGTCAGTGTAGTATGATTTTCCAGATGAAGAGATTTTGTACTTGAAAATGAAAGATTGTGATGAACCATTGCTTGAAGAAGGGCCAAAACCTGGTTCCCGTTGGGGCATGGTATTTGATGGAGCTATTAATCAATATGGAAATGGCATTGGGGCGGTGATTATTACTCCTCAAGGCACGCATTTACCATTTACAACTAGATTGACTTTCAAGTGTACAAATAACATGGAAGAATACGAAGCTTGCATTATGGGGTTTGAAGAGGCCATGAATCTCAGAATCAAGTATTTGGATGTCTTCGGTGATTCTGCTTTAGTTGTGAATGAAATCAAAGGAGAATGGGAGATAAATCAACCCGGTTTAATACCATATAGAGATTATGCGAGGAGGATTTCAACTTTCTTTACAAAGGTTGAATTTCATGATATCCCTCGAGATGAAAATTGGATGGCAGATGCTCTTGCAACGTTGGCATCGATGATTGTAGTGAAGTATTGGAATGAAGTTCCCAATTTTTCTATGATGCGTCTTGATAGGCCATCTCATGTGTTTGCTGTTGAAGAGATCAAAGACGAGAAGCCGTGGTATTACGACATCAAATGTTTCCTCCAAAGTCAGATTTACCTTCCTGGGGCATCTTTGAAAGATAAGAAGACTTTGAGAAGATTAGCCGGTTATTCCTACTTGAATGGGGATATACTATACAAGAGAAACTTCTGCATGGTTTTGCTCAGATGCGTGGATAGACACGAAGCAGACTTGTTGATGACCGAAGTACACGAAGGTTCCTTTAGTGCTCATTCCAATGGACATGCAATGACAAATAAGATGTTGCGAGCAGGTTACTATTGGCTGACAATGGAATCTGACTGTTGCAAATTTGTGAAGAAGTGCCACAAGTGTCAAATTTATGCTGATAAGATCCATGTTCCTCCGACACTTTTAAATGTTATCTCTTTCCCATGGCCCTTCTCCATATGGGGAATTGATATGATTGGGATGATTGAGCCCAAAGCTTCGAATGGACATTGTTTCATTTTGGTGGCAATTGACTACTTCACAAAATGGGTCGAAGCGGCATCGTATGCAAATGTAACCAAGCAAGTTGTTGTAAGGTTTATCAAGAATCAGATCATATGCTATTATGGTGTACCAAGTAAGATCATTACTGATAATGGATTGAACTTGAATAACAATATGGTGGAAGCTCTTTGCAAAGACTTCAAGATCGCACATCATAATTCTTCTCCCTGCAGACCCAAGATGAATGGGGTTGTTGAAGTTGCGAATAAGAACATCAAGAAGATTATCCAGAAGATAGTTGTCACGTATAAGGATTGGCATGAGATGCTCCCATTTGCTTTGCATGGGTATCGTACATCCGTCCGCACTTCAACAGCACATCCCCTTTCTCTCTTATATATGGCATGGAAGCAGTACTCCCCGTAGAGGTTGAGATTCCTTCATTGCGTGTGCTCATGGAAGCCAAGTTGACTGAAGCTGAATGGTGTCAGACCAGGTTTGACCAGTTGGATTTAATTGAAGAGAAGATATTGACTGCCATGTGTCATGGTCAGTTATATCAGTAAAGGATGAAAAAAGCTTTTGATAAGAAGGTCAGACCTCGAGTGTTCAGAGAATGTGACCTTTTGCCCAAGAAGATCTTGTTGTTCAAGCCAGATTCCAAAGGAAAATGGACTTCCAATTATGAAGGCCCATATGTTGTTAAAAGAGCCTTTTCAGGCAGTGCTTTGATTCTTACAACTATGGATGGTGAAGAGTTCACTCGTCTTGTGAATGCAGATGCAGTCAAGAAATACTTCGCCTAAAAAGAAAATAATAGCTCTTTAAGTTAAAAACCCGAAAGGGTGACTTAGGCAAAAATGAGCGTCTCGGTGGATTGAAAACCCGAAAGGGCGATCCCGGCAAAAATTAGAGACATAAAACAGAAAGAAATTCCCGATAAGTTGAGTACCCCACCTTGGGGCAACTTATGCAAAAATCAGGGGTTATGGCAAGTAACTGCATTCTGCTGATCTTCAGTGTTTTGAAGACTTGTTTGAGCATAAGGGTTGACAACAGTTCATCTCCAGCAGTGGTCAAGAGTACAGTGGATATCAAGAGTTGGTAGAAGGATTAAGGATCATTTGTATTCAATGTAACCCTTTTTCATGTAAATTACCATTTTCAACTTTGTAAAATCTATGGGGTCTTATCATTTACAGACTACCATTCTATTAAATAAATTTGAGCTTTTACCCAATTGTTTCTACTCTTATTTACTTCAGCCAATAATTTTAATTTTTATTATGATCATTTTTGAAATTAAATTTTTAAATCAAAATCAAGTTTTCTTTAATATATAAAAGCAAGAATTTTTCCAAACTAAAGTAAAAAGAATATCAACAACATTTCAATGAACAATAAGTCCTTAAATGTGAAACATCAGAGGTTCCCCAAAGCAGTTAACCCTTCGGGTATCCCTAGACGTTTGTGTTGATTCGGTTCCTCGGTGGAGTGTTTGATCCTCAGTGGGATTTCTTTCCTTGTCCCCAGCTGATTTGGTTGATTCAGATACCATGCGGCGTGTTGTTTTCCCCGACAGAGTTCATGTTGTCCCCAACGGAGTTTCTGCTTTCTCTAGCGAAGTTCGTATCTCCTCAGCAGGGTTGATCTTTAGAGATGGTTGATCTTCCCCAGTAGATCGCTTTGGTGTCCCTACCAATCTCCATTTATTTTTGTTCCCAGTCAGAGTTTCCTCCTGGTTTCTAAGCAGCTTTTGTTGATTATTTTCTCTATAGGGTTGTCTCCCCATTTTTATGGTGTTGACCTAAAATTCCCCACAGATTGGATGTTCTATCCTCAACAGATCTCCTCTTTCCTCATCTAGGGTTGAGCCCTTTGGGATGTGGATCTCTCTGTTCTCTAGCAGTTGTCTCCATATTGTGTGGATTGACCGAGGATTATACCTGTGGTTCAATTCTCTTTGCGACACCTCTGTATCCTTTGCGATCGTTTTGTCAGCATAATCATCATATATACATATACATATACATTCATATAATTTCATAATTTGCATATCCTGCATCTTCATATTTGATTTGTTTGAGATTCTCATTCTCTGTTATGGCGGTACTTTATACTCATACCAAATCTGGTGTCTGTCCTCCTTCAATTGTAGAGTGTCAGCCCCTTAAGCAGAAAGACTTTAACCTTTCTTTGTTTCCCCACTGAGTTTGTTTCCTCGTGGATGGTTGTTATTTAAGTTTCCTCTCCAGTAGATTTTCTGGATGAAATTACTCCCCTTGAGTTATGTCCTTATTGGGTTGAGTTTTGATTGACAGTTTTCTTTCTAGCTCTTACCTAGATAGATATTTTGGTCCCGTAAGAGTCTATTACCCAGTAACTGGTAGTATTCTTCTTAGTTTGCAGTTTGCCACTTCTTGCCCAATACCCGACAAAAGTACCCTTTTTCTCCTTAGTGGAGTCCCCAGGAAGTATATCCTTGATATGTTCATCTTAACCGGTGACAGATATCTTTCCTTCCCCCGAAGGAGTCTATCCTTGATATGTTCACCTTAACCAATGACATATATTCTCATTTTTGCTATTCTATCCAATAAAAAGGTAGTTGTAATCCCTATTTTGTTCCTCAGAGAGTTAATCCTTGATATGTTCATCCTAATCGATGACAGGTTTCCTTCTCTTGGCGGTTTTCTACCCAGTAACCGGTAGTTGTAAATCCTACTTTTTCCCCTGTGCAGAGTCTATCCTTGATATGTTCACTTTAACCAGTGACAGATTTTCTCTTCTTTGGTATTTTATCCAGTAACTGATAGATGTAATCTCTATTTTTTCTCCCCTTTTCAGAGTCTATCCTTGATATGTTCATCCTAACCGGTGACATATTTTCTCTTTATTGGTTTTCTACCCAGTAACCGGTAGTTGTAAATCCTACTTTATCCCCTCGCAGAGTTAATCCTTGATATGTTCATCCTAACCGGTGACGGATTCTCTCTCCGACGATTTTCTATTCAGTTTTCGATAGATGTAATTACTATCCTTTTTGTTCAGTTGGTATATCCTTGATATGTTCATCCTAACCGATGAAGGATATCCTCCTTGGCATTTCTAGGCAAGTCAATCCTTGATATGTTCATCTTAACCGATGACGGATTTTCTTTCCTGTCGAGTTTATCCTTGATATGTTCATCCTAACCGATGACAGATACTCTCACATTTGGTCTTCTGCCTAGTAACTGGTAGTTGTAAATCCTATTTTCTGCAGTTTTCCCCAGCAAGGCTATTCTTACCAAGTAACCGGTAATGAATACTCCCTACTGGCGATCCTCAGCGAGTCATCCTTAATATGTTCATCCTAACTGATGATGGATGTTCTCTCTGTCAGATCTTTATTATCTCCTTACCCAGTAACAGGTAGTAGATAATAGATTTCTGTTCTTCCTGTGTTGAAGTTTCTATCTTCCCTAGTTGAGTTGAGTGTGCATTTCCTTAGTGAAATTGTTGTTCCCCTGCACGAGTTTAGTACCTCAGTTTCATCTTGACTTACTCGTATCCCCTGCAGATGTTGTTGTTTCCCTGGCTGAGTCTTTCCATTTTGTATGGAATCCCTCGAGTTCCCCCAGTAGTTTTGAGGCGTAGCCTGGCCTACGCATAACTCCTTTTTATCCCCCAGAGTCTCTGTCTCCCCAGTGAGTTTTCCTTATGGAATGCATTATACTCCTGCAGACTTTCGGTCTCTCTGATTTCTTTTTCCTTTGTGGTAATATTTCCCCATAGAGCATTAAGTTTTGCATTAATGTCATATGCATCATGAGGTCTCTTAGGGACCAAAATTTGTTTCTCTATGTTGTTATTTAAGCCCATTCTACTGAGTCGAGCCGAAGATTTTAACCTTCACCTCCTCAGTTAGAACGTCCTTAAATAGGGGCAGCTGTAAGACCCCAATTTTGACCCAAAGATCCCTCATGCAATTCTATCATAAGCATTAGCATTGGGATCATGTATTGGCATCCTCCTTACCCCTCTTTCATTGGGTTTATTTTGGGAGAGACCACCAAGCACTGTGTGATTATACCATACTTGTACTTTATCATTTCACTAACCAAAATACCTAAAATATGTCTTTGTATTTGTCTAACTCTTTTGTAGGAAGGGCATGATCTTATTGGTTCATCAAGTTCACATCTAGGGTTTGAGACCCTCATGAACAAAGAGCACAACCAAGAATTGATTCAAGAATGGTTATGAACATCATATATGAGTCCCAATGATTATTACATGTTATATTGATCAAGTTTTCTTCAAGAGTTTGAGGATGATTTGCCTTGGAAACCCTAGTTTGACCGGGTATCTTGAGTAACTTCTCCAACAAGCTATCTCACCATTTGATCAAACTTCTCAAGGGAAACTTCAAAATTCATCATCTTATGCATATATGATCTACCATGAGCCAATAAAGTCAAGAGAATTGTAAGTTAGCAAGTTGGTTGATGGTGGTTGGCCAGATGAATTCATCTGATCAAAACTGGGTCTCCCTAGACCCTATCTCCTACAATTTTCACCATATGAAAATTATTTCAAGAGAAAACTTACTCTAAATGACATTCCAAACAACTTTCATGTTGACACCTAGATCTAGTTTTTCTTGGAAAATCATTTTCTATGTTGAAACATTATAGGTCATTTTGTCTAAACCCTAATTTGAAAGTCAACTTCCCATGGTCATAACTTGCTCAATGTTTATGATATTAAAGATTTCCAAGTTGCAAAATCAAATTCAATGTGTCTACTTCAACTTTTATGTTTGGAGTGGGAGCTAATTCAACATTGTTTAGCATGTGATATGAGGTTCATTATAGGTCACTTTTGACCTATACCATTGATCAAGTGATTTTTCCAAACTTCAAAAATGCATAACTCTATCATTTTAAATCCAAATAACATTAAATTTGTGACCATTTTAAATTTGTTTGAGAGAGCTAAAACTTTGATGAAGACACTTTTCTCATTTGAAGCTCATATAAAAAGTAAAGCAAGGTGGAATATTGAGACATATGGCTTGACACTTGGAAAAATTTTGATATGTAAAAATTTTCCAAACTTCCACCTCAAATTTCTCCAAGTTCCAAGCTCCAAATGAAAAAGTGTTGAACATGAAAGTTGTTCCTCTTGATCTCACCTTTCCAAAGAGATCAAATTCATTCATTTTGGACTAGGAATGAATAGGCTGAGCATGGCATGAACATTGTGATATCACTTGGCAAGGATCAAACTTCAAACATCAATGCACACTTGCCTTGCAATCCAAGCTTAATTCAGACCATCCAATATTCATTTGTGGACCTCAAGCAATGATTTCATGGGCCTGTGCACACCCATGCACACTTGCATCACCATTTGCCAAAATTGGAAAGTGAGTTGAAGTGTGCAATTATCAACTGTTTTTGCTATAAATAGAGCTTCAATTGCTCATAAATGAACACACATTCGCGCCAGCTTTGATCCCCCATCTCAAACCCTCACTTTGCAAAGAATAAGCCTGAAAAATTCTCTTGAATTTGAGGTTGAATTTCCACTGTTTTGAAATTCAAATCTCCAGGAATCCACAACCTCTTAACCATCTAATCCTTCTCCTGCAAGCAAGTGGAGTGAGATCAAACACAAGCAAGATCAAGATCAGTTGAATCCAGACCTCCATTGAAGGTATTTTCCAGAAATTTTGAACTCTTCGATTCTCTCAAATTCTTGCTCAATGCTATTGATTCTTTGATTGTCTGAAGTCCTACCAATGTAGGCAAGAAGATTGAGTTGCTTTGAGGCCAAATTGAAGCAACTCAGTTCATGTACCTCAAATTTCAACTCCATGTATCTCTCAATATACTTGGAGTTAGAGTGAATTGAGGTCAGATTCGAGCTCAGTGCCATTTTTTCTTTAAGATCGTGTCCTTGTTTTTCATTTTGGCGATGGTTGATGGTGGACCAGTCCGGTGAGGTCCACCGGAGAAGATGACTGGAGCTTTGGCTCCGGCGATGCATTGACAAGTAATTGAACCACATGATCCATTCCTTTTGTTTTAATCTTGAACGTTGGTTTTAATTACCACCCGTGCAACATTATTGACTCAAGACCATGTGGAACGCGCGCTAGGGACCATCTGATCTGCCATTTCAATTAATGAGGGAGATCAAACGGTCCACGTATTTTTGATTTTCGAAATTTTTATTTTAATTGCATTATTTTCAATAACTCATATTAAATTCAATATTGATCCAAAAAATATGGGACTTTCACCAAAAAAGTTCAAATATTTTTCTCTTTCATATTCTGAATTAAAATTATTTTTTGGATCATTATTAATATTTTTCATGAATTAATTGATTTTGCATTTATTTTTAATTGTTTAAAAATATTTTTAAATGTACAAAAATTATGAAATTTTTTATCCAAGGTCCTTTGACCTTGTTTGACCTATGATAAATCTCATGGCCATTTCTTTGATGTTTTGATGAGATTTTAGAAATTGGACAAACCATATTCAATTTAAATGCACTATATTATTATTTTTAATTGAATAAATGTGAAATTAATTTGTTGACCAATTGTGATGGATTTGCTTATGTTTGACTCTTGTTGTTGAGACTTGGTCAAGGTTGATTTGACTTTGTCAAATTAATATAATTGGATTTAGGGGATTGATGGAATGTACATTCCATCTCCCAAAATGAATGAATGATATTAATTTGGTAAAAAGTCCTCCTTTGGCCAATTTGTGATTTCATTCATCCCCCTCCCACTTCATCTTATTCCTCTTCTTCATTAATTCACTTCATTTGGCCTATGATATCTCAAAGTCCTAATGCTAGTTGATTGAAAAATTAACATGAGTATGGATGAGATTAGGCCACACCTTTTGCATATTCTTTTTGTGTGTGATATGTTTCATGAGCATAATTCATTATACTATGTCTCTAATATGCATTAACACCAAAATTCTATTGCCCAGCCTCAAATAGTTGTGACTTCTACATAAGTCCAATTACGATTGCTTAACATATCACTAAATTTGTGACATAAAAGGCATAAGCATTCTAGTTAGTGAGATTGTAAGTCTCCCCGCTTTCATGGTATTGTGTGGAAACTTGGTCTTCTTTCCTTCCTTTGGAAGATGTTTTGGTTCAAGGATCCATGCTTGTGATAAGCGGGTTGAGTGTTCTCCAAAGAATGTCTTGAAAAGCAAAAGCAAAACAATACTAACTTCTAACCTACTAACTATTAACTTTTAATTTCAAGCTTTTACTTTAATGCAATTTACTTTTAGCACTCTATTTCATTTGTCATTGTTCATATCATTCTAATTGTTTATGTTAATGCAATTTTCACTTTGTCCATTTGGACCATATTATGTGATATATTTTGTTTGTTTATATTTTGCTTGTTTGTGTGGTCTTTGACCATTAATGTACATAATAATAACAAAAACCCTAAAAAACATTTGAATAGACTGTTGGCTTGATCTTAGACAAATGGACTTAGAATCTAGGCAACCCTCCTATGCTAATGGACTTGGCCAATGCCAACTTGTTGAAGAACCAAGTGCTTGCAAATTTAAAATTCATCTGATGCATGGAATATTTTGAAGAAGATCATGGAATGGATAAGCTTGGATGTGGCCATCTTTATTTGATGCCTTGCTCTTCAAGATAATATAATTGTGCATTTGTGTGTTGCTTGATTCTAAAAAGTTCAAGGGAATTCTGAGTTTCTATTGACATTCTTGTCTATTGGATTGCTACCCACTTGGTCAGATCTTTTCAACTTTAAAATTTTAATTTTGTGCATAGGATAGTCTCTTCATATTCTACCCCATTTCTTTAATTTCAAAATCTCTCCCTCCATTTTTCAAAATCTTCTTTGTGTGAACTATTTTTGTTCTAAACTTTGACCACTTTGCAAAAAGATAGAAACTTTGGCCTTATGCCATTGCATTTTCAAACTTCTTTTCTTAAATCAAACTTGTAAATAAACTTAATTATACTTGACTTAAACTTTCAAAAAGCCAAAAAGAACTAACTCATTCAAACCATTTTTAGGCCTTTGTGCCTCTCAAACTTAAATTTTGTTAAAATCAATGCATCTATTTTGAAATTTGTATCACGAACTACGAGGTTTTGATCCCTCATTTTTATGTTGGTACGTAGGCACAAGACCGAAGGTCTTGTCAAACACAAAATATAATTGATGAATTCTTTTCTCATCCCCCATTCTATTTGTTTGTAAACATCACTTTGTACAAAATAGATATGCACACAAAAAGGTCTCCCAAGGAGTACCTAGGACACTTTGGGTGCTAACACCTTCCCTCTGTGTAACCAACCCCCTTACCTGTGATCTCTGACTTTTATTAGTTTTTATTTGAAAACTTCTTACTTTTTGGGTTTTGTTAGTACTTTTTTTCTTTTCCCTTGGAAACAATAAAAGCGCGATGGAGAGTCTTGTTAATTGATCTCTAGCTTGTCAATAGCTTGATGATCATGAATTTCCCGCTACACCCTTTAGTCTTTGTCAAGTGACCATAAGTCCCTCGGTCACTTGATGGGACTTTGTCTATGTTACTTTGGAGCTTCAGCCTCTCAACAAGTACAAAACTTCTAGTGGATCACATTCACTTTAGGAACCTGCCTCAATAACTTTTCAGTCAAGGACTAGGCTTGCATGCCATGAGTCTTAAGCAATAGAAAATGATGAGAGGGGATCTTCCCCCACCCTTGTCTAAAGTACCTCTGTGCACACGATGTATACCATAATTCTCAGATTATTCGTTTCTATTCCTAGACTTTAGTGCAATACCAGTCAACTCATTGTCAGGTCTGCAACTGGCCTTGTGGCTCTTTTTTTTCTCCTCTTGGTTTAAAAACCGTTGTAATCACCTTTCTTAGGGACAAACCTTCTATGGCTAACCCCTTATCCTTTTCCTTTGGGACACACCTTCTATGGTTAACCCCCATTTCTCGGTTTAAACACCATCCCTTACCATGTTAGACCATGTTCTTTGGTAAGATCCTTGTCATATCAGTCCATGTGCTTTGACAAGTTCCTGTTATTCTACCTTAACATGTTAGACTTTGTGTTTTGGTGATACCCTTGTCATGTTAATCTTTGTGCTTTGACAAGTTCTTGTTTTTCTCCCTTACCATGTGAGGCCTTGTGCTTTGGTAATACCATTGTCATGTTAGTCCCTATGCTTTGACAAGTTCCTCTTTTTCTCCCTTACCATGTTAATCATTGTGCTTTGGTAAGATCCTTGTCATGTTATTCCATGTGCTTTGACAAGTTCTTATTTTTATCCCTTACCATGTGAGACCCTGTGCTTTAGTAAGACCCTTGTCATGTTAGTCCCCGTGCTTTGACAAGTTCCTACTTTTTTCCCCTTACAATGTCAGACCATGTGCTTTGGTAAGCCTTTTTATTTATGGTTTAAACAACGCCCCCAATCATCTCTCTTTCAGTCTTTATCCTCCAAACTACGGAGCTCTGACTTCCTTATTACACTATAAGGATACGTAGGCACGAGGATGAGAATCCTTGGCAAGCACCTTTCTCTACCTTTCTTTCCTCTTCCCCCTTTCTTTCTCTGGTTCCACGAACTACGAGGCTTTGAATTTCTCATTGCACTATGGGAATACGTAGGCATGATGGCCCTAATTCTCCCTGAGCACCCTTTTTCTAATCCATTTTCTATTTTGCAGGTACATGAAGATAGAAACATTCATCCAAGCAAGAGCATTCAAAACGGTTCCCGTGGAGTACCATGGATGTGATGGGTGCTAATACCTTCCCCTTGTATAACCAACTTCCTTACTTGTTTCTCTTTTTCCTTTTGAGTTTTATCGATATTTTCCCTTCCCTCTTTTGGGATAAATAAAGTCTGGTGGCGACTCTATTATATCTTCGAGCGTGCGATGCGTTCAGAAATATTTCGTGTAGCTTCAGCTGAAGACTCTACTGAGGATCTCTAATTTTCTAACTAGAGAGAGTCGAGCTAGTTTTGTTTGCTTTCTTGTTTGCTTGGGTGTTTACTTTTGTGTTTGCCTGCTTTTAGCTTTTATGTTGTTTATTGCATACTTTATTTCTTTTAGATTTTCATTTTTTGCTAACCATGTTCTGGATATTATTGTGGGACTCTATGTGGGTTGGGGCTGATGTTCCATGAGAGAATCTTCATACCCGAGCTCGAGCATAAACACAAGATAGAATCATGAATATAGTCATGGAAACCTACTTGGAGTTAGTCCTTGTTTATCGTTAACATGAGATGTCACACCTAGAGTTGATCGTTTTGAGGGCATCATTGTCTGACGGGTCATTTGTTTCAGATAATGGTTTCTCAATAGGGATCCATGACTCTAGGGACCTTTTTATGGTTGCCTTTGAATATTAGTTCACACATGTGAGTGGGATATTTGGGTTCTTTTCTAGGAAACCAAGACCCATCATACCTTTGTTCTCGTGTAATGTCAGACTTTTGAACCTGTACAGAGTAGTATTTATCGTTTATCCAAAACATGTGGCACTTGTGAATCCATGATGCTTGCATTATCATTACATCATATTTAAATTAATTTTTAGCATGTGTATTTTCAGGAGACCATGAATTTGTCACTTGAGGTAGTTCATTTAATTATGGAGAAATTTGACCAAAGGAATACATATCAGTACAAACTCAGAAAGTCCAAGTTTGATGAGCTTAAGAAGCTTGGTTCTCTGTTGGTGTGTGAGAAGAAATATGTCTTCAAGAGGGACTATGGTAATATGTTGGGTGTCCTGATGACCAAGGTAGATCCCAAGTTGATCCTTACCTTTGCCCAGTTCTATGACCCCACGCTGCATTATTTCATATTCCAGTATTGTCTTCTAGCTCCTACTCTAGAAGAGTTTTCTCATATTGTCCATATTCCAGTTAGAGATCAAGCTCCTTACATGGGTTATGTGGGGTTTCCAAAGGTTGATTTGATGGCTCAAGCTCTTCATCTCGAGAAGAATCTGGTTAAATCTAATCTTCGTACAAAGGGAAACATCAGAGGTTTTACTTTGAAATTTCTTTTTGAGAAGGCCACTTTATTTGCTAGGAGTGAAAGTTGGGATGCCTTATATGCTATGTTCGCTATCCTTATTTATGGGTTGGTACTCTTTCCAAACATTAAGGGGTTCTTAGATAAAACATCCGTTACTATTTTCATCTCCATAAATCTGGTGCCTAGTCTCTTAGTTGATGTGTTATTTTCTTTCCAGAAAAGAGGTGGGATGGGCAATTGTTGCATTCCTCTACTTTACAATTGGATTTTGACTCACTTGCCGAGAAGAGGACCTTTTGTAGACAATGTTGGAGCTTTGAAGTGGTCTCAAAGGTTGATGTCTTTGGATGTTGAGGATGTTGTTTGGTATTGTCGTGACTATGATGTAGTGGAGCTTATTTACAGATGTGGAGATTTCCAGAATGTTCCTCTTGTTAATGCTAGAGGTGGAATCGTTAATTATCACCATATTCTTTTACTTCATCAGTTGGGTTATCAGTTGAAGGAAAAGTTCAAGGATAAGTTGTTAGAGGAGTTTCTTTTAGCCGAAGGGGTTGAGGATGCATATATGATGAAGAGGATACGTCGAGCTTGGGGAAAAGTTCATTGTATAGGGAATTGCATCTTAGTAGAGTCACATACATAATGGGTAAGATCTAGAGCTAAGAGTATCAAGCTCTTGTATCCATGGGGACCTTCCATGGGTTTTAAGGCACCCAAGCCTTTTGTTGTTGTTGTTGTTGTTCATAGGGAAGATGTTCTTAAAGATACTATCAAGATCTTAGAGAAAGAGAACGATGATCTCCGATCTAATCTTGGTAGGCTTACGAGAGAGAGGAATATATTTTGGATATTCTAGAAACATTTATTTTTGTTTTATAATGCATGAAAATGATTAATAAATTCAAATGGATATTTTGATGATAAGTCAAATGATCATGAATTTATTTTTCAAAGTTCATAATGAAAAAAAATGAAATTTTAGTCAATTTCTTCGACATGTAAAATGTTGACTTTATGTTGCCTTTTTTTACTATAATGCATATATGCATGATTATGGTGACTTTTTTATGATAAAAATGTATATGGCTGAAAACGCAAAACTTGACAAAAGGACATGTATCAGATGAACTTAAAATACCCGAACAAATTTGGTGTATGACAACTGCCCCTATTTAAATATCTTCAACTAGAGAATATGAAGAATGTCATTCTTCATGTGATCGTGGTGGGAGATAGTTAAATACTAAAAGACCCTAATTTTATCCCCGAATGCAGATGACATGATATGATATGGTATGCATGAATGACTCTTTTTTGTTTTTGATTTGCTAGGGATATGATGTGATACGAGATGAACCCTAACATGATATTTTATGATGGATGATAAGCAGAATGGACAATGTACCTGTGGGGAATGATGGAGACATATGGTAACAGTGACCTATAGGAAATGAAAAGGACAAAGAGGTGGGTGAAGACTCATTGGGGATAATAATCTTCTAGAAAAAAGATACTGGAGAATATTCAAAGTGAGTTTTATCATTAGGTTCAAACATGACCCGACGACACCTTAGAATACATCTGACAGTTTTGGAGATTTATCATAAGACATTCATCCAATCAAAGATTTTGGAGATTCCTAACTGGGAATTTAAACAAGACAAAAATAATCGGGAGTATTCTTACGAGAAGATTATCCATGCAAAGCTTTGAAGATTCTTTTAAATGAAACTATCAAAACAAACAAGATCGAGAGTCTTCATATGAGAAGATCATCCATACAAAAACCCATAATGAAAAAAATTGTAATTTTAGTCAATTTCTTCAACATGTAAAATGTTGACTTTATGTTGACTTTTTTACTATAATGCATATATGCATGATTATGGTGACTTTTTTATGATAAAAATGCATATGGCTAAAAATGAAAAACTTAACAAATGGACATGTATTAGATGAATTTAAAATATCAGGATAAAATTGGGGTATGACACCTGGGTTGAATACCGACATCGTTGTGCACAAGCTGCCAATTAAGGAAGAATGTCTTGCCTTCAAACAAAAGCTAAGAAGAACTCGCCCAGATATGGCCCTAAAGATAAGAGAGGAAGTACGAAGGTAGTTCGGTGTTGGTTCTTATGTGTAGACAAATACCCACAATGGGTTGCCAATATTGTGCTGGTACCAAAGAAGGACAAAAAAGTCAGAATGTGTGATGATTATCAAGACTTGAATAGAGAGAGTCCAAAAGGTGATTTCTCATTACCTCACATTGATGTATTGGTCAATAACACAACTCAGTTCTCGGTATTTTCCTTCATGGATGGTTTCTCCAGGTATAACCAGATTAAAATGGTCCCGGAAGACATGGAGAAAACCACATTTTTACCCCTTAGGGAACCTTCTACTATAAAGTGATGCCTTTCAAATTGAAAAATGTTGGGGCAACATATCAGCGTGCAATGGTAACTCTGTTTCATAATATGATTCATAAAGAGATCAAAGTATACATTAATGATATGATTGTGAAATCCCAAACCGAAGAGGATCACATTACTAGTCTGCAAAAGTTGTTTGCTCGATTGAGGAAATTTAGGCTAAGGCTTAACCCTAACAAATTCATATTTAGGGCACGATCCAGAAAACTATTGGGTTTCATTGTGAGCCAAGGAGGGATCGAGGTGGATTCTGACAAAGTCAGAGCCATTTAGAACATGTCTGCACCAAGAACAGAGAAAGGGGTTCATGGTTTCTTGGGGAGATTGAATTACATCGCCAAATCCATTTCACATCTCACTACCACATGTAAACCAATATTAAAACTCTTGAGCAAAGATCAAGTGATCGAGTGGGACGATAACTACTAAGCAACCTTCAAAAAAGTCAAAGAATACTTGCAAGAACCATCGATTCTAATACCCCTTGTTTAGGGAAGATCTCTTATCATGTACTTAATAGTACTTGACGAATCTATGGGTTGTGTGCTAGGGAAGAAAGATGAAACTGGTAAGAAAGAGCATGCCATATATTACTTAAGAAAGAGGTTTAATGACTGTGAGACTAAATACTCATTGCTCGAAAAAACTTGTTGTGCAATCGCATGGGCTTCTCGATGCCTCAAACAATATATATTGACCCACACGATGTGGTTAATCTCCAAGATTGATCTAATTAAATACATATTTGAGAAACCAACTCTCACATGTAGAATGGTTCGATGGCAAATTCTATTATTAGAATATGACATCCAATATGTCACTCAAAAATCCATCAAGGGTAGTGTGTTGGCAGATCATCTTGTTCACCAAATGATGGACGATTACCAGCCCTTGAAGTTTGATTTCTCGAACAAGGATATTATGCTCATAAAACACTATGAAATCCCCAGTCCCGATAAAGGACTTGAACCAGGGGAGTGATGAACTCTTATGTTCTAAGGTGCTTCAAATGATGTAGGCCATGGAATTGGGGTAGTGTTGATGCCTCCCAATAACTTTAATTTGTCATTCACACAAAGCTTTGCTTTGATTGCACAAATAATATGGTTGAATATGAAACGTGCATATTGGGGCTAGAGGAGGCTATTGACTTGAGTACCAAAGTCCTTGAAGTGTATGGAGACTCCTCTCTAGTAATGCATAAGATCATATGTGATTGGGAAACGAGACATGCCAACCTAATTCCATATCGGGATTATGTACTGAAGTTACTCTGAAAATTTGAAAATATCACCTTCTCCTATATTCCTCGAGAAGAAAATTAGATGGCAGATGCTCTGGCAACCCTAGCATCCATGTATAAATTGATATGGCCCAACCATCGGCCTTATTTTTAAATTAGGCATTTTGATGAACCTACTCATTGTTGGAAACAGCAGAAGAATCATATGATAAACCCTAACTTTATGATAGTAAACACTATCTTGAGAAATAGGAATATCCAGGAGATGCTTCCAGCCTCGACAAAATAACTCTAATAAGGTTAGCATTGAATTTATTCCTAAATGGGGACGTGTTTTACAAGAGAAATTATGACATGGTCTTGCTCAGATGCGTGGATAGTAACGAAGCAGACCAAC
Source organism: Lathyrus oleraceus (assembly GCF_024323335.1). Classification (NCBI taxonomy): domain Eukaryota; kingdom Viridiplantae; phylum Streptophyta; class Magnoliopsida; order Fabales; family Fabaceae; genus Lathyrus; species Lathyrus oleraceus. Next base: position 36,445,582 of record NC_066582.1, read on the forward strand.
TCATAAAGGAGATACATGAAGGACCCTTTGGAACCCATGCAAATGGATGTGCGATGGCAAAGAAAATCCTAAGGGTATGCTACTACTGGCTAACAATGGAAATTGACTATCATCATTACGCCAGGACGTACCACTAGTGCCAAATATATGCGGACAAGGTTCATGTGCCAGCTACTTTGAATGTTCTAGCATTACCATGGCCTTTCTCTATATGGGGAATCGACATGATTGGAATGATTGAACCAAAATCTTAAAATGGACATCGATTTATATCGGTTGCCATAAACTACTTCACCAAATGGGTCGAAGCTACATCTTACACCAATATCACTAAGCAAGTGATTATCCGCTTCTTGAAAAATAACATTATATGTCGATATGGGGTTCCCAACAAAATCATCACTTATAATGGGTACAACCTTAACAATAAAACAATGAAAGATTTGTGCTCAAACTTCAAAATTGAACACCACAACTCGTCACACTACCGGCCCAAGATGAACGCCGTCGTCGAAGCAGCAAACAAAAATATAAAGAAAATCAACCAGAAAATGGTGATCACATACAAGGATTGGCATAAAATGCTACCTTTTGTGTTGAACGAATATCATTCGTTAGTACGCACTTCAACAGGGGCACCCTCATATTCCTTAGTCTATGGCATGGAAGTGGTCCTTCTAGTAGAAGTTGAAATCCCCTCACTATGAGTCTTGATGGAGGCTAAGTTAGATGAGGCATAATGGGTTCAAACGAGGTTTGATCAGCTTAACCTTATAGAGGAGAAACTCCTAGTAGCTTTATGTCATGGCCAACTCTATCAGATGCGTCTTAAGAAAGCATCTGACAAAAATGTGTGTCCTCGAGCATTCCAAGAAGGAGACCTCGTACTAAAGAAGATCCTGCCGATTCACAAAGATATTAGGGGAAAGTGGACACCAAATTTTGAAGGTCCATTCATTATGGTAAAATCCTTTTCTGGAGGTGCTCTGATCCTTGCAACTATGGATGGCGACGAATTTCCACTCCCTAAAAATATTGGCACAGTCAAGAGATACTTTGCCTAAAAAAGTGGAATACAAAAAGCCACTAAGTCGAAAAACCTGAAAGGGCGGCTTAGGAAAAAATGGCTATCCCGGTGGATAAAAAAAATGTCTAGAAAAAATTAGGGATAAGGTCAAAAAACATATCACCCGCTACGTTGAAAACCTGAAAGGGCGATCCAAAAAAAAAGTTAGGGATAATTCCAAGGCAAAGACGGTAGTTTGTGAATCCATTTTATCCATGAAAAGCTCTAGAAGAATCAATCCAGTCGCTTTCCTCAGAAGAAATATGTTGACATCTTCAGAGACATAATGACTATACCAATATTGAAACTTAATGGAAATCCAACAGTTCCCATTGCCATTGTACTTCTCTTGCACAATAGTTATCTCTGTAAGGAATTGCATCTTTATTTACAATTTCCCCTTTACGGTTCAAATCATTGAAAAGAGAAATTTCTCATCAAATTGGGCTCAATTGTTTTTACTTTATCTGCTTGATTGAAAAATGTCTTTATTTTTTATAAACATTGCATTAAAACTTTACTCAATAACAAAAACATTTGAAAAGAACAGTAAATTTGCTTTTGATTTTAAAAATGTTTGAAGGGAGATCGGTAGTCCCCAATAATTTCATTGTCGCATAAAGACATCAAAACATTTTGCAGGTCATCATGTCCCTCTCAGCATAAAAACGACTTAGTTCCCTCAGGAATTTACTCTTACATAACTTAAACAACAGTGGATCCCTTGTAAAGTCATCATGGGAATTCACGTCTTCTTACCGTTCCCAACATCACTAAGTTTCGGGTGTCGAGAAGTCAAACTCACTCAACTCACCAATTACTATTGGTAACCCAAAGCAAAATTCCACCCTCTAGCATCATCATAAAACCCAAATCCAATCAACATTGGTACCCAAAAAAGATCTCACTTTAAAAAAAGAGAGACCAATCCAAAAATCAATCACCTGTTTGCCTTCAAACTTTCATTTCACATAACATTCATCCATAAATTTCTTACCGAAACAGGAAGTTTCATATCAAAAGAACTCTCTTGCTGAAACAAGAAGTTCTCATCCAAACATGCATCATTGCATACATAGATTTTCTTCCGAAATAGAAAATTGCATCCATAACTTTCATGCCGAAACATGAAGTTTCATAAGAAATTCTCTCTCCAAAACGGGAAGTCTTTTCATCATCAAAAAACATGCATCACTACATGCATAGATTTTCTGCCAAAACAGAAAATCTCATCCACAATTTTCCTGGAAAAACAAGAAATTTCATTAAATAAATCCATGCATAACATGCATGCATAGCTTCCCTGCCGAAACATGAAACCTCCCAAAAGACTTTCCCGCCGAAACATGAAGTTTTCAGAAAAATCCAATTATCCATTTACACTCCCATAACTTTCCTGCCGAAGTAGGAATGTCATCAAACATAATCATAGCATTCATAAGCATACATATCATAACATTCTCGTTGAAATGGGGAGCTTCATAAAAAATGAACAAATTTATTTGCATTCCTACATGTACCTAAAAAAATCCCCAACAATACCATCCCTGCATGCATATCCATGGATCATTTCATGCATGGTATTTCCACCCAAATTGGAACCTTATACACAAAAAACCAAACATAACACATGATTCAGGATACATGATCAATCATAAGTATCCAAGTCAGTCCTTATTTAAGTCGACGATACTTCTCTAGTTGAGTTATTGCCCCGCATGTGTTGTTTCGTCAATAATCTCTAGCCTTCCTATAAGAGGGTTACTTGAAGGACCGACTACAAAGTCCTGGACTTAGTGTTTGAGCGTATGGCTTTTGGTAAAAAATGTTTTTTGAAAGGTTTAAACGGTGTAAACGTAACTCTTGATGAGTTAGGAACGTGATAAACGTAAGGCGAAAAGGGAACGTATAAACGATAAATCAATAAAGACAAAAGGTAAATTTGTTAAGATTAAATGACTTGTAAATATAAGATGGAGGCAAAGTACATTTTTTTGAGGAGATTGACTCTTTTCTCGTAAACTCTTTGATAGTTCAAGCTTTACCCCTACTGCAAATGTTCAAAATGCCACCCCTAGAATCTCACCTAACATTGGCTTAAATACTAGTTGAAAATAACCGTCTGGAGGTTACAAAACCATCTCATGATTCCATGCATCGGTCCACTTCCCCCATTTTGACGAATAACTACCCGCGATTTCTTTGAGTGCCCACGATTTCCTTCACCGCTCAAACCCTTCTACTTCGACTGAGGCTTGCAGCTGTCAACCTACGGATGCGTCCACCATCCTGTCAAGTATGCTCCGACAAGTCCCCTAGTTGAATTTGGATTTCTCATCAAAAAACATGCATCACTACATGCATAGATTTTCTGCCAAAACAGAAAATCTCATCCACAATTTTCCTGGAAAAACAAGAAATTTCATTAAATAAATCCATGCATAACATGCATGCATAGCTTCCCTGCCGAAACATGAAACCTCCCAAAAGACTTTCCCGCCGAAACATGAAGTTTTCAGAAAAATCCAATTATCCATTTACACTCCCATAACTTTCCTGCCGAAGTAGGAATGTCATCAAACATAATCATAGCATTCATAAGCATACATATCATAACATTCTCGTTGAAACGAGGAGCTTCATAAAAAATGAACAAATTTATTTGCATTCCTACATGTACCTAAAAAAATCCCCAACAATACCATCCCTGCATGCATATCCATGGATCATTTCATGCATGGTATTTCCACCCAAATTGGAACCTTATACACAAAAAACCAAACATAACACATGATTCAGGATACATGATCAATCATAAGTATCCAAGTCAGTCCTTATTTAAGTCGATGATACTTCTCTAGTTGAGTTATTGCCCCGCATGTGTTGTTTCGTCAATAATCTCTAGCCTTCCTATAAGAGGGTTACTTGAAGGACCGGCTACAAAGTCCTGGACTTAGTGTTTGAGCGTATGGCTTTTGGTAAACAATGTTTTTTGAAAGGTTTAAACGGTGTAAACGTAACTCTTGATGAGTTAGGAACGTGATAAACGTAAGGCGAAAAGGGAACGTATAAACGATAAATCAATAAAGACAAAAGGTAAATTTGTTAAGATTAAATGACTTGTAAATATAAGATGGAGGCAAAGTACATTTTTTTGAGGAGATTGACTCTTTTCTCGTAAACTCTTTGATAGTTCAAGCTTTACCCCTACTGCAAATGTTCAAAATGCCACCCCTAGAATCTCACCTAACATTGGCTTAAATACTAGTTGAAAATAACCGTCTGGAGGTTACAAAACCATCTCATGATTCCATGTATCGGTCCACTTCCCCCATTTTGACGAATAACTACCCGCGATTTCTTTGAGTGCCCACGATTTCCTTCACCGCTCAAACCCTTCTACTTCGACTGAGGCTTGCAGCTGTCAACCTACGGATGCGTCCACCATCCTGTCAAGTATGCTCCGACAAGTCCCCTAGTTGAATTTGGATTTCTCCCCTAGCCAAAATTGGTCAGCTAACAAATTTCCCCCCTGAAAAGGCTGACTTCGACATGAGCATGTCGATCGAGGAGCTGGCCTTTTGACGTTCCATATTTCGGCTAGTTGTCTTATCATTACTCATGACTTCATATGTGATAATGACTTTTTTCGGCCGTGCGATTTCCAAGACACTATCATCATTAGCAGCAATCCCTAGGTCGTGGATCTTAACCGAAACCCACTGACTCTTCTTATTACTTCCTAGCCAGCCACTTGTCAATCACCTAGTGCTTGACTGTTCCCCTCACTGGCCTATAAATAGTCTCTTCTCCTTCTTCGCACACTCTTCTGCTTCCATACTCACGTATTTTCTTGCTCAAAACTTCAGACACATTTCTGCTTCCATTTTGCATCCAGCATCTCAACAACTCCAAACCTTTGCTTCATCTCACAATGGCTTCCTATTCTCATGCTAAAGAACCATTTCCTATGGTACTAGCCACAATCCCATCGCCTTTAAACTTACTGCTAAAGAGGGTATGAATCGCATTCCTCGACCCACATCATCTGATGAAGTTGTTATCAAGAACTAGCAACGCCAGATGGTGATACCTTTCGTGGTTGACAAAAAGTTGTTGGCGTTCCATGGACCTCTTGCTGACTAAAAGTCTTATCCAAAGACTGTTGCACCTTTTTTTCCTGGGTACAAACCTGCTACTCCTCCTTCTTTCGACAGATCTGTCGTACTCGACGTCAGATTCATGGAGGCAAAAGCCATGGTTTATCGATCCATGCCCACTCCTGGAAACAAGGAATACCTAGTGGGGCTTAACAAAGTCCAACAAAAGCGTCAAGACCAATGGCGGAGTGCAGGGATCTTCGACCTTATTCAAGTATCATGGTACGCCCACCGTGTCAATCCTTGCATGTTGTTGGCGTCCCTATACTTCTGGGAAGGCTCAACTGTAAGTTAGGAATGAGCCTAAGAGGGGGAGGGGGGTGAATTAGGACTTTTAGAAATTTATTCGGATTTAGTGGATAAGGTTCTTTTCTTTTCTGGATTGGTATGATGTTGAAAGCGATAAAGAGCAAAAAGTAAAGAACACCAGGAGTTATACTGGTTCCCCTCACAACTTGAGAGTAATCTAGTCCCCTTACAATGTGTAAGAGATTTTATTAATGTTAGATCTCCTAAAGCAAGCCTCTAACTAAGTAATCAAGAACAATCCTCTTGAAAACTTAACTCACAAGAAAAGAAAACAATCCTTCCTTTTCTTGACACTTATATCCAACAATCCTGGATTATAAGCAATACACCTAAAACCAAACAATCCTTGGTACTTAGGATTTTATAAAGTAATTGAATGAATATATGAATAATTGTATTAGATAAGACTTTAATCAAATGATTAGAATCTTCTTCTCTTTAAATATGAAATTTCAAAACAAAATAATCTCTAAGTGCTTAAGAGTACTTTTGAAGAAAATGATATGAAAATTATTTTTCAAAAGTATCTTTATATGAGGAATAGATGAAAATGAGTGTATTAGAGATTTTGCAAAGTGATTTGAAAGAAGTGAAAAAATGTAATGAAAATATAAGGATTATTTATAGTATGAATGCATCCCTTCAATCATAACATGGTAATGTTTCGTAAGGAAATCAGATGATTGATCATGAAAAGATGCAAGCTTTTACCATGAAAAGTTATGAAGAAATGGTGCAAAGAATGGTGAAATAATGTTTCAGATTTTTCAAAATATTTCCAGCATCAATCGATTGACACACATAACCAATCGATTGACACAACTTAAATTTTGAAAAAATATACTAAGATCAATCGATTGACATGCAACATCAATCGATTGGTTCAACTTAAAAAACAAAAAATTCTAAAATAGAAAGTTTGATCAATCGATTGTATCAAGGCATCAATCGATTGACATGTCCAAAATATTGAAAAAAATTCTAAGTTAAAAAAATTTTGAACATGCAATTTTTAAATAATATTTTAAAATAAATAATCATGATAGAAAATATTTAGAATGGTCATTTTAATGTATGAAAAAACTTTTGAGCACTAGGAGTATATTGTCAAGAGTTTCATATACCTTTATTAGATCCATGAAAAACTTAAGCAATGTTGAAGTGATCTTCTTTTTCCATTCTTTTGTTATGGAGAGCTTGATATGTTGTCTTCATCAAAAATTTGTAGGAAGCTTGTCTTAAAATTCTCCCCCTTTTTGATGATGACAACCAATTTGAAGTTTGAACTCATACTCCCCCTATCTTCTTAGAAATGATCACATACAAAACCCCCTGTGTAACACCCCGATAATAATAAAATAATTATTTAAATTGAGTTAATGATTTATTTATTAATTTAATTAAATAATTGGAAATTTTATTATTATTATTTTTTTTTTGGATTATTATTATTATTCGGAAAATATATATATGTTGGAAATAAGAGAAAGAATCCCATTTGGTAAAAAGAAAGTTTCACGTGAAAACAGAGAAACGATCGTGAAAGAGGAAAGGGCAAAGAGACAGAGCAAGGGCTGAAGGTTGAAGAGAGAAAAGCTTGGAGCTCAAAGATTTGCCGGATTAATCAGGTAAGGGGGGTTTATCGTCGATTAATGGGTATTATGGGATAATATGTGATGGGTAGTGATAAGCCGTTAATTTGACCCTAATTGGGATTATTGATGCTGAAGAATTATGTTGGATAAATTGTATTTAGACTGTAATTGAATCTGTGTTTGGGTTAGTTGTGAAATTCCGAACGTATAGCTTTTTACGGAATCGGAATCGGAGGTCCGGAAGTCCTCCAACGGCGGAAAATGCGGAGAATTCTGCATTCTGCCTTATGTTAGCGCAGGAACTGATGTTTTGTCTGCGTTAACCGGTTAACCCAGGGTGTTAACCGGTTAACACTGTTATAATTTGTGAAAATGTGTTGTTTTGCCTGCGTTAACCGGTTAACCCAGGGCGTTAACCGGTTAACACTGTTGCGTTTTGCCAGAAAATGTGTTTTTGCCTGCGTTAACCGGTTAACCCAGGGCGTTAACCGGTTAACACTGTTGCAGAGTGGAAAAATTGGCTTTTTAATGTTGTGTACATAATTGAGAGTTGGCCTATGTTGGCGTATGATGTGATAGGGATTATTTCCCGCTGTTTTGAGCAGTATAGGTATTAGTAGAGTGTGCTAATACTGTGTTTAATTGATTTACATGATAATGATGTGTTGATACATGTGTTGATGATGTATGATGGTATGCATAATGACGTGAATGTATATATTATGCATGTATGTGTGAATGGACTGTGGTATGGCTTAGAGTGTGAGCATATGTCTATTCTTGAATTGTTGTTGATGCTGCATTGCTAGATGATTAGCGTGCATAGCATAGCCTTTGGGGCTGTAGCTAATTCCCATGGTGAGGAATTAGTGAGTGAATCATTGTGGATTTGTTGTTGATGTTTGCATGCTAGATGATTAGTGTGCATAGTCTAGCCTTCGGGGCTGTAGCTAATTCCCATGGTGAGGAATTAGTGAGTGAGTCACTAGGTCTCAAATGAGTGGGACTAGTGAGCTTAGTAGCCGTATCTGGAGGGATCGGTGAGCTTGAACTATATGTTCAAGAATAGTCGGTACCGCATGTGTGGAGTCTCATTGCATAATGTATGTATGGCGTATAATATGAATGGATGTATTCCAATATTATACGTGTGTTTGTGTTGTTATGGAGTATGATTTGAGATTATACTTGTGTTTTATGTTGGTGTTGAGTATGAGGTTGAGCTGATGTGCTGTTACTGATTGTATGTTGCAATTAGGGTGATTAATGTGTTAAATTGCTTAACATGACATTATATTCTATAATGCTTATTATATTGATTGAGGAACTCACCCTTACAACTATTTTTCAGGTAACGAGAAATGAGTTGAGTAGAAGCGAATGCTTGGAGTCTAGTGTAGTCTCCTTAGTGGGTCGTGCTCTGATAGATGTAACATCGGGATGGGATGTTTTATGTTGTTGAATAATTTATATGTGAATGTTACATGTTTTACATGATTGAGGAGATCTCTATCCGCTGCGTTTTATGCAAATGTTCATGTTTTGAATTAATAAAAGAGCATGACCGTTATATTGTTGAATGGTGTGAATAATTGTGTGACACCCTTGAATGGCATAATTACTCTGAATTGTTATATGTTTATTATTTTTAATTAAATATTTGGGGTATTTTAGAAGGGTGTTACATTAGTGGTATCAGAGCATAGTCGGTCGAGTCGAGTCGTAATTATTCTGTTTCCCCTGTACGGGATAGGTGTTGTGTAACCCTATCAGTACTTATTGTTTTAGCTTGTTTGGGTTTTCAGAATAGAGATGGCTGGAAGAGGTAGAGATGATGCTGCGATTGCTGAGGCTCTGGGTATGCTAGCTGGAGTACTTGGAGGGAATCCGAATGTTGTGGGAATGGGAGCTGCTCGTCAACTGAGTGAGTTCCAGAAGAACAATCCTCCAATGTTCAAGGGAGCATACGATCCAGATGGTGCTCAGAAGTGGTTGAAGGAGATAGAGAGAATCTTCCGAGTGACTGAGTGTGCCGATAACCAGAAGGTCAGGTTCGGTACGCATATGCTGTCAGAAGAAGCTGATGATTGGTGGGTTGCTACCCGCACTGAGTTGGAATCTGCTGGGAATACTGAGATCACTTGGGCTGTGTTCAGAGAGAGATTTCTGAGGAAGTACTTTCCAGAGGATGTCAGAGGAAAGAAAGAGATAGAGTTTTTGGAATTGAAGCAGGGTAACAGGTCTGTTACTGAGTATGCTGCTAAGTTCACAGAGCTGTCTAAGTATTACACTCCCTATAATGAGGCTGCTGGAGAATTTTCGAAATGTGTGAAGTTTGAGAACGGGTTGCGTCCCGAGATCAAACAGGCTATTGGATATCAGCGGATCAGAGTGTTTTCTGACTTGGTTGACTGTTGCAGGATTTTTGAACAGGATTCCAAGGCCAGAGCAGAGAGCTATCAGCAGAGGGTTGATAGGAAAGGCAAGAATCAGAATGATCGTGGAAAACCGTATGCAGTTGGCAAAGGTTTTCAGAAACAGGGTGTGATGAAGAGGCCTAGTGGGGGAGACTCTAGTGCTCCTGTTAAGTGTTATAGATGTGGTCGGGCTGGACATCGTGTCCATGAGTGTACCAGTGCTGAGATGAAGTGTTTCAAGTGTGGCAAAGGTGGTCATTTGGCTGCAGAGTGCCGGTTGAAGACTGTAACTTGTTTCAACTGTGGAGAGTTGGGTCATATCAGTCCACAGTGTCCTAAGCCGAAGAAAGAGAATCAGTCAGGAGGCAAGGTCTTTGCTTTATCGGGTTCTGAGACTTCTGCAGATGATCGTTTGATCCGAGGTACGTGTTATATTAATGGCTTTCCTCTTGTAGCTATTATTGACACCGGTGCTACACATTCCTTTATATCTTTGGATTGTGCTGTGAAACTTAAGTTAGAGATATCTGAGATGTATGGTAGTATGGTGATTGATACTCCTGCGAAGGGTTCAGTGACTACTACTTCAGTTTGTTTGAATTGTCCTTTGAGTATTTTTGGTAGAGACTTTGGGATAGACCTTGTGTGTCTTCCACTAGTGCAGATTGATGTTATCTTGGGAATGAACTGGTTGGTGTTTAACCGAGTTTCTATCAATTGTTTTGATAAGACTGTGATATTTCCTGAGAGTGAGGAAGGAAAGAGTTTGTTTCTATCAGCAAGGCAGGTGAATGAGGAAGTAGCAGATCGGGCAGAGTTGTTTATGCTGTTAGCGACTTTAGAGGCTAAAGATAAACTGGTGATTGGCGATCTAGCCGTGGTGTGTGATTTTCCTGATGTGTTTCCCGAAGAAGTGAATGAATTACCTCCAGAGCGTGAAGTTGAGTTCTCGATTGATTTGGTACCTGGTACTAGACCGATATCGATGGCTCCGTATCGTATGTCTGCTGTTGAGTTAGCTGAATTGAAGAGTCAGCTGGAAGATCTGTTGGATAAGAAATTTATTCGTCCGAGTGTGTCACCATGGGGTGCACCAGTGTTGTTGGTTAAGAAGAAAGAAGGTACCATGAGGTTGTGTGTGGACTACAGGCAATTGAATAAAGTGACGATCAAGAATCGGTATCCTTTGCCGAGGATTGATGATTTGATGGATCAGTTGGTTGGTGCAAGTGTGTTCAGCAAGATAGATTTGAGATCTGGGTATCATCAGATACGTGTAAAAACTGAGGATATTCAGAAGACTGCTTTCAGAACAAGGTATGGACATTATGAGTATTCTGTGATGCCTTTTGGGGTGACTAATGCGCCTGGAGTATTTATGGAGTATATGAATAGGATTTTCCATCCGTACCTAGACCAATTTGTTGTGGTGTTTATTGATGACATTTTGGTGTATTCGAAATCTGAAGAAGAGCATGTTGAGCATTTGAGAGTGGTTTTAGAAGTTCTACGAGAAAAGAAGTTATTTGCTAAACTCTCTAAATGTGAATTTTGGTTAGAAGAGGTTAGTTTTCTTGGTCATGTGATTTCAAGAGGTGGTGTTGCTGTTGATCCTTCTAAGATAGAAGCGGTATCTAAGTGGGAAGCTCCGAAGTCAGTTTCTGAGATAAGGAGTTTTCTTGGACTTGCAGGGTATTATAGAAAATTCATTGAGGGATTTTCTAAGTTGGCGTTACCATTGACGATGTTGACTAGAAAGGGGCGAGCGTTTGTGTGGGACTCGAAATGTGAAGAAGGTTTCCAAGAGTTAAAGAGAAGGTTGACTACTGCTCCTATTCTGATATTACCGAGTCCGTCGGAACCATTTGAGGTTTACTGTGATGCTTCATTGTTGGGTTTGGGTGGTGTGTTGATGCAGAATAAGCAGGTTATAGCTTATGCTTCGAGACAGCTGAGGGTTCATGAGAGGAACTATCCGACACACGATTTAGAGTTGGCAGCTGTAGTGTTTGTTCTGAAGTTATGGAGGCATTACTTGTATGGATCAAGATTTGAGGTTTTTAGTGACCATAAAAGTTTAAAGTATTTGTTTGATCAGAAAGAGCTGAATATGAGACAGAGGAGATGGTTAGAATTTCTGAAGGATTATGACTTTGGTTTGAATTACCATCCGGGTAAAGCAAATGTAGTGGCTGATGCATTGAGTCGGAAATCATTACATATGTCTATGTTAATGGTTAAGGAATTGGATTTGATTGAGCAGTTTAGAGACTTGAGTTTGGTGTGTGAGAGTACTCACAATAGTGTTAAATTGGGAATGTTGAAATTAACAAGTGGTATTCTGGATGAGATCAAAGAGGGTCAGAAATCCGATGTGTTTTTGGTTGATAAGTTGACTTTAGTGAATCAAGGCCAAGGTGGTGAATTCAGAGTTGATGAGAATGGTGTTTTGAAATTTGGTAATCGGGTGTGTATTCCGGATGTTACCGAACTTAAGAAGAGTATTCTTGAAGAAGGACATCGTAGTGGCCTGAGTATTCATCCTGGAGCTACGAAGATGTATCATGATTTGAAGAGGTTATTTTGGTGGCCGGGAATGAAAAGAGAAATTGCGAGTTTTGTTTATTCCTGTTTGACTTGTCAGAAGTCAAAGATTGAGCATCAGAAGCCGTCTGGGCTAATGCAACCGTTGGCTATTCCAGAGTGGAAGTGGGATAGTATCAGTATGGATTTTGTTTCTGGGTTGCCGAGGACAAATAAGAATTTTGAAGCCATTTGGGTGATTGTTGACAGGTTGACAAAATCGGCTCATTTCATTCCGATCAGAATGGATTATCCGTTAGAGAGATTAGCTGAGTTGTATATTGAGAAGGTTGTAAGTTTGCATGGTATTCCGTCGAGTATTGTTTCGGACAGAGATCCTAGATTTACATCGAAGTTCTAGGAAGGTTTGCAGAGGGCTTTGGGAACTAAGTTGAGATTGAGTTCTGGATATCATCCGCAGACTGATGGTCAGACTGAGAGGACGATTCAGTCATTAGAGGATCTTTTGAGAGCTTGTGTTTTGGAAAAAGGAGGTGCTTGGGATTGTTATTTGCCTTTGATTGAGTTTACCTACAACAATAGTTTTCATTCGAGCATTGGTATGGCACCGTTTGAAGCTTTGTATGGTAGGAGATGTCGGACACCTTTGTGTTGGTATGAGTCCGGTGAGAGTGTTGTGGTTGGACCGGAGATTGTTCAACAGACTACGGAAAAGATTAAGATGATTCAGGAGAAGATGAGGATTGCTCAGAGTCGTCAGAAGAGTTATCATGATAAGAGGAGGAAGTCACTCGAGTTCCAAGAGGGAGATCATGTGTTTCTTCGTGTTACTCCGATAACTGGTGTTGGTCGAGCTTTGAAGTCGAAGAAGTTGACACCTCGATTTATTGGTCCTTATCAGATTTTGGAGAGGATAGGGGAGGTAGCCTATCGTGTCGCTTTACCGCCGTCGCTTGCGAATTTGCATGAGGTTTTTCATGTGTCTCAGTTGAGGAGGTACATCCATGATCCGTCGCATGTAGTCCAAGTAGATGATGTACAGGTGAGAGATAACCTGACTGTTGAGACATCACCTATGAGGATCGAGGATCGAGAGTTGAAGCAGTTGCGGGGTAAAGAGATTGCCTTGGTGAAGGTAGCTTGGGGAGGACCAGCAGGTGGCAATGTGACTTGGGAACTGGAGAGTAAGATGAAGGAGTCTTACCCAGAGTTGTTCGCTTGAGGTATGTTTTCGAGGACGAAAACTCTTTTAGTGGGGGAGAGTTGTAACACCCCGATAATAATAAAATAATTATTTAAATTGAGTTAATGATTTATTTATTAATTTAATTAAATAATTGGAAATTTTATTATTATTATTTTTTTTTGGATTATTATTATTATTCGGAAAATATATATATGTTGGAAATAAGAGAAAGAATCCCATTTGGTAAAAAGAAAGTTTCACGTGAAAACAGAGAAATGATCGTGAAAGAGGAAAGGGCAAAGAGACAGAGCAAGGGCTGAAGGTTGAAGAGAGAAAAGCTTGGAGCTCAAAGATTTGCCGGATTAATCAGGTAAGGGGGGTTTATCGTCGATTAATGGGTATTATGGGATAATATGTGATGGATAGTGATAAGCCGTTAATTTGACCCTAATTGGGATTATTGATGCTGAAGAATTATGTTGGATAAATTGTATTTAGACTGTAATTGAATCTGTGTTTGGGTTAGTTGTGAAATTCCGAACGTATAGCTTTTTACGGAATCGGAATCGGAGGTCCGGAAGTCCTCCAACGGCGGAAAATGCGGAGAATTCTGCATTCTGCCTTGTGTTAGCGCAGGAACTGCTGTTTTGTCTGCGTTAACCGGTTAACCCAGGGTGTTAACCGGTTAACACTGTTATAATTTGTGAAAATGTGTTGTTTTGCCTGCGTTAACCGGTTAACCCAGGGCGTTAACCGGTTAACACTGTTGCGTTTTGCCAGAAAATGTGTTTTTGCCTGCGTTAACCGGTTAACCCAGGGCGTTAACCGGTTAACACTGTTGCAGAGTGGAAAAATTGGCTTTTTAATGTTGTGTACATAATTGAGAGTTGGCCTATGTTGGCGTATGATGTGATAGGGATTATTTCCCGCTGTTTTGAGCAGTATAGGTATTAGTAGAGTGTGCTAATACTGTGTTTAATTGATTTACATGATAATGATGTGTTGATACATGTGTTGATGATGTATGATGGTATGCATAATGACGTGAATGTATATATTATGCATGTATGTGTGAATGGACTGTTGTATGGCTTAGAGTGTGAGCATATGTCTATTCTTGAATTGTTGTTGATGCTGCATTGCTAGATGATTAGCGTGCATAGCATAGCCTTTGGGGCTGTAGCTAATTCCCATGGTGAGGAATTAGTGAGTGAATCATTGTGGATTTGTTGTTGATGTTTGCATGCTAGATGATTAGTGTGCATAGTCTAGCCTTCGGGGCTGTAGCTAATTCCCATGGTGAGGAATTAGTGAGTGAGTCACTAGGTCTCAAATGAGTGGGACTAGTGAGCTTAGTAGCCGTATCTGGAGGGATCGGTGAGCTTGAACTATATGTTCAAGAATAGTCGGTACCGCATGTGTGGAGTCTCATTGCATAATGTATGTATGGCGTATAATATGAATGGATGTATTCCAATATTATACGTGTGTTTGTGTTGTTATGGAGTATGATTTGAGATTATACTTGTGTTTTATGTTGGTGTTGAGTATGAGGTTGAGCTGATGTGCTGTTACTGATTGTATGTTGCAATTAGGGTGATTAATGTGTTAAATTGCTTAACATGACATTATATTCTATAATGCTTATTATATTGATTGAGGAACTCACCCTTACAACTATTTTTCAGGTAACGAGAAATGAGTTGAGTAGAAGCGAATGCTTGGAGTCTAGTGTAGTCTCCTTAGTGGGTCGTGCTCTGATAGATGTAACATCGGGATGGGATGTTTTATGTTGTTGAATAATTTATATGTGAATGTTACATGTTTTACATGATTGAGGAGATCTCTATCCGCTGCATTTTATGCAAATGTTCATGTTTTGAATTAATAAAAGAGCATGACCGTTATATTGTTGAATGGTGTGAATAATTGTGTGACACCCTTGAATGGCATAATTACTCTGAATTGTTATATGTTTATTATTTTTAATTAAATATTAGAAGGGTGTTACACCCTGCATTAAACAATTCAAGCACAACACATATACATACATCTTCTCCCACTTTGTCATAATCAAAAAGAAGGGAAAAGAGACACAATTATATTTAAGAGAAAATTTAAGCATTAAACCACACATAAACGATGTTTAAATATTACACCACAAGTATTCAGATAAGTCATGCAAATTATAAACTAGGGATGAGAAAAACAGAATGAAAAGCATAACAAAGTCATAAACACCATAAGATAGACAAACTACTGATTATTTCCACCACTGGGATAGCCACCACCCGTATAACAAGCACCTTGATAACTACTACCTTGAAAGCCAGCTTGAGATAACTCCCACCGATCCATTCTCGACGACTAATGACCAATCTCGGTCATAACATCCGACTGAAAACCTTGTATATAGTCCATTATCATTTGATTCAAAGGTTGATCTAGTTGAGCTTTTGTAGGCGGGTTAAACTCATCATCATTGTTGGCTTCTTGTTGAGGTTCTTCATCTTCATTATCCAGGTACTTTATCTCACGAGTCTGAGGATTATAAATGACTCCCATCTTCCGATTGACCTGTTTTATACTAATCATAAAAGAAGGTTTTTCCATTGAAAAACACAACTCATTTTCCAGATTAACGTTGAAGTGTCGGAAAATCTTGGTCAATAGGTGAGCATATGGTAGACCCTCGGCCTGCTCATCATGAGACATCATATGAGATACGATTGAATGACCCTAATCAACATGGAAGTGAGTTTTGATGCAATAGAGAAGCATCATTTCTGGATCGGTTATAGTGCAGTGATTGGAAAATCTTGGCACAACAACATATACCAGAAAATAGTGTCATATCCTGTCATCAATAGAAAATTTTGCTGGGGACCAATAGACACGTTACGGGTTATCTCCTCCAGAACTCTTCTTCCTCTTGTAATAAAATTGATGTTCGGACAACCGACTTAAACTATAGTAAAAAGCATGTTTGCTATAGTTTTCCCATGGAGCAATTGTCCCAACAAATTTATGACCACCAGGAGGGATTTCAAAAATAGCACAAATATTAGATGCAGTTAAGGAGATTGGGACTCCCTTCACCACAAATGTTAATTTTCCTTTCTTCTTTACCATATTAGAGTAGAACACCTTAACCAATTTAGGGTAAAAATTTAAATGGCAACCAATTAGGTTACACAAACCCAATTCCTCAAAGACATTAGGAAAGGTAAACACTTCCTTAGGAAAAGTATCAAAAGTGCTATACTTAGGCTTCATAATTTTCTTTTGGAAGAAGAAAGTTTCATACCTTTCTTGCTGATTTTTTGTAGTGAAAAGCCTTGATAAATCAAGAGAACCTCTAGAGGAAGAAGCTTTGCCTTTGCCTTTGCCTTTATATGATAGTTGAGATGTCATGAAAAATTCTTGGAGAGAGAAACCAAAGATGAAGCAAAACTCTTTGAAGAGAAGTGGAGAGGCGTGAGAATGTTGAAAATGATGAAGGAGAGAAGTGGCTTTATGGTGGTGGTGGATTGTAGTAATGAGAAACAACTAGTTGGACCAAGAAAGTTAAAAGTAATGAAAGAAAAATAAAGTGACATAAAGATATGAAATATATTGGTCAATGTTATTCACTAGAGAATAGGAAAAGTAGAAAGAATAGGAGAAAAAGAAGGAGAGGACAAAATAATAGTAAATGCAAAAGGAAAATGTATCAGTAGAATCAAAATTCACATGGCCAAAATTAAATACACAGTGGAAAAGAATCATGCGCATGCTAATCAAATAAAACAAAAACTTTAATGGATCAATCGATTGACATGAAAGACCAATCGATTGGTTATGTAAAAAAATTGAAAAATAACGAAGACCAATCGATTGATGTGGGAGATACAATCGATTGGTTGAAAGTAAAATTTTTTTTAAAAAAAAAATAGGGAACCAATCGATTGACTCAATCATGTAATCGATTGTAGAAACTTTCTGTAAAATGAAATTTGAGAAATTAAGAGGGACCAATCGATTGACACCAATTTTTTTTTTTGAAAAATACTTAAATTAACACATAAGCCAGCACACTTATCATAACAAAAACATTTTAATAGCTATAAATAATTAATGACAAGATATTAAAAGAAAGAGTGAACCTTTTAAAATTTGATGTTATTTTGATGAGTTATATATCACACTCATATAGAGTCCCAAGTTCCCTTCGAATTTTGTAAAACGGTTCTCGCGCCAAAGGTTTTGTGAAGATGTCGGCAAGTTGATTATGAGTATTCACAAATGTGACTTCGACATCTCCTTGAAGCACATGATCACGAAGAAAATGATGTCGAATATCAATATGTTTGGTTTTTGAGTGCATGGCCAGATTCTTTGTAATGTTTATCGCACTTGTGTTGTCACAAAGAAGAGGAATGCATCCAAGATCGAGTCCGTAGTCAGGAAGTTGTTACTTAAGCCAAAGTATTTGAGCACAACAGCTACCTGCGGCTATGTATTCTACTTTGGCAGTGCTTAGAGCAACACATGCTTGTTTCTTGCAAGCCCATGAAACTAATGCATTTCCAAGGATATGGCATGTACCACTAGTACTTTTTCGATCAGTTTTACATCCTGCATAGTCAGCGTCAGAATAACCAACTAATTTGCAAATACTACCTTTAGGATACCATATACCGACATTTGTTGTTCCCTTGAGATACTTTATGATCCTTTTGACAGCGGTGATATGTGATTCTTTTGGATTTGCTTGAAAACGAGCACAAAGACACACACTGAACATAATATCAGGACGGCTTCCGTCAAATAAAGTAAGGAACCAATCATACCTCGATACTTTGTTATATCAATCGAAACACCTGATTCATCTTGATCAACATAAGATCCGGATCCCATCGGAGTAGACATTGCCTTGCAACTATCCATGTCAAATCTTTTTAACAACTCTTTGCAGTACTTTGATTGGTTGATGAAGATGCCATCCTTCAGTTGCTTAATTTGAAGTCCAAGAAAATAATTCATTTTACCCATCATGGACATCTCGAATTCTCCTTGCATCATTGATGAAAATTCTTCACACATGTCTTGGTTTGTTGAGCCGAATATGATGTCATCAACGTAGACTTGAACCAATAAAGTGTTACCTTTAATTTTCTTAATAAATAGGGTTTTATCGATTTTACCTTTTTCAAAACCCTTTTCACAAAGAAAGCTGCTGAGACGATCATACCATGCTCTAGGTGCTTGCTTTAGGCCATAAAGAGCTTTCCTCAATTTGAAAACATGTGAAGGATTTTTGAAGTTTTCAAAGCCCGGGGGTTGTTTGACATAGACTTCTTCATTGATGTAGCCATTCAAGAATGCACTCTTGACATCCATTTGAAATAATTGAAAGTTTAATGGACATGCATAAGCAAGTAATAAACGGATAGCTTCTAACCTTGCAACTGGAGCGAATGTTTCTTCAAAATCAATGTCTTCCACTTGATTGTATCCTTGGACCACCAATCTTGCTTTGTTTCGAACAATTATACCATTCTCATCAAGCTTGTTCTTAAACACCCATCTGGTACCTATGATGTGTTTATCACTAGGCCTAGGGACAAGTTCCCAAACTTGATTTCTTTCGAATTGGTTTAACTCTTCTTGCATAGCAATTATCCATTGGTCGTCATTTAAGGCTTCATCAACCTTGGAAGGTTCAATTTGTGAAACAAAAGCCATATTTAAGTATGCATCTTTGAGATTTAATCTAATTGCAACGCCTTGACTGATATCACCAATGACTTTATAAATTTGATGATCCCGATGAGTTCTCCATTCCTTAGGTAGATCATTATCATTTTCTTCTTGCTCATCTTGATGTTTTGGTTGATCACCATTGTTTCCACTTGAAGTATCTATTTGAGGGACTTCTACAATATCATCATCATCATCATCACACAAAACAATATCCTCCTTGGAGGGGGGGTTAGATTCATCGAAAGTAACATGCATTGATTCTTAAATTTTTAAAGTTCTTTTATTATAAAAGCTTTACTAGTAAGAGAATATCCAAGAATTATACCTTCGTCGGATTTCTCATCGAACTTACCTAGATTGTCTTTGTCATTGTTAAGGACAAAGCATTTGCATCCAAAGATGTGAAAGTAAGATATGTTGGGTTTCCTTCCTTTGAAGAGTTCATAAGGAGTTTTTTTCAAGATAGGTCTAATAATAGTTCTATTACTTACATAGCATGTTGTGCTTACCGCATCTGCCCAAAAGTACTTTGGAAGATTTTAGTCGCTTAGCATTGTTTGTGCAAGTTCCACAAGTGACCTATTATTTCTCTCCACCACTCCATTTTGTTGAGGAGTCTTTGGTGCCGAGAAATCATGAAATATTCCATTTTCTTCGCAAAACTCTTCGAAGGAGGCATTTTGGAATTCTCCGTCATGGTCGCTTCTTATGGAGGCAATAATTAGCGATTTCTCATTTTGGATTTGCTTCGCATATTTCTTGAACGCCTTGAATGCATCATTTTTCTGCACTAAGAAGAAGGTCCAAGTGTATCTAGAGAAATCATCAACAATAACTAGAGCATATACATTACCTCTGAAGCTTCTTGTTCTTGATGGACCAAATAAGTCCATATGCAACAATTGTAGTGGCCTTATAGTGGACACCACATTCTTTGATGTGAAAGTTGATTTGGTTTGTTTCCCCTTCTAACATGCATCACAAAGCCTATCTTTGACGAATTTTATCTTGGGTAAGCCAATAACAAGATCATGCTTTATAAGCTTATTCAAATGTTCCATATGAATATGTGCAAACCTTTTATGCCACAACCATGACTCATTATTGTTTACCATAAGACATTTTACCTTCAAGGATAAATCATCAAGGGAAATCATAAAAATATTATTAATTCTTGTACCTTTGAGTTTTACCTCATGAGAGACTTCATCTTCAATCAAGCATTCATCTTTGGTGAACTTGATTTTGAAGCCCTTGTCGCAAAGTTAGCTAATGCTTAGAAGATTATGCTTTAGTCCTTTGACATAAAGAACATCTTCAATGGATGTGAAAGGTGGTGCTCCAACTTTGCCTATGCCAAGAATTATCCCTTTGTTGTTATCACCATATGTGACATAACCCTTGGCCTTCAATGCTAGATTTGAAAATTTGTTTATATCTCCTGTCATATGCTTGGAACACCCACTGTCAAGATACCAGAGGTTTGAAGTGGTTTTCAAGCATACCTACAAAACAAAATTAAGTTTTGTTAGGTACCCAAATTGCTTTGGGTCCTTCATAATTAGTGTCTTTCTTTACCCATACATAATACCCACTTGCTACGCTGAAATTTCTAACATAGCACGCATTTGGTGTATGGCCAATTATTCCGCAATAAAAACAGGTAGGTTCAAAGTTGCTTATATATCTAGGAACATAGGATTTCTTTTTAGGAAATCTTTTCTTTTTAGGATAGTGATGAACAACTTTAGGACTATTTACTTTCTCTTTGGATGGTTGATCCTTAGCCTTAACAAAAATGGTTTTACTTGTACTTGGTTTGGAAAATTTTGAGTAACCAAGACCACTTTTATCATTTGAGTATCTTTGTTGGCTAAGGACTCCTTCCAATCCAATTTGTCCTTTTTCATATCTTTCAAGAACTCTTTTTAGTTGGACAATTTGGAACGAAAGTAACTCATAGTTTTTGCATACAAAATTCTGTTTTTCACTAATCATCTTTTGTTTTTCATTGTTGACATCTTTTTCAATTGTCATGATTTTTCCTTCTAATGATAAAATTGTTTTCTTTTGAGATGATATAATGTTATACAGAATTTTGCATTCTTCAAGCAGTTCATTTATAGCACCTTGTGCATCACTATCGAAAAGAGAAAAATTGCTACTAACCTCATCTTCTTCATCATCGGAATGGGGTGATGCCATTAATGCTAAGTTTGCACATTCGTCGCTTTCCGATTCGGATGAAGAACTTATCTCATTATCTTCCCATAAAACATATGCCTTTTTGTTCTTGACCTCCTTCTTGCCTTTAAAGCCTCCTTTCTTTGAGAGTCTTGGACAATCTGGTTTTATATGACCTTGCTTTCCATATTCATAACATGTGACTTCTTGTGTGAAAGTGGAAGCCTCCCTTTTCTTGAAATGTTTATTTCTTTTAGCATGAAAAGGTTTTTTATTTTTACCAAAGAACTTACAAAGCCTTTTAACAAGGAGCATGAAGTTTTCATCTTCCTCCGATGCGGCCTCATCTTTTTCTTCCTTTGATTCAACTTTTAAAGCAATTCCTTTGGATTTCTTTTCCTGATTTTCATGCTTTTCAAGTCGTCCAAGTTGAAGTTCATGTTCTTAGAGTTTTCCGAATAATGATGCGGACGTCATTGTAGAAAGACTTTTCTTCTCCGATATGGCCGTAACTTTAGGTTGCCATTCTCTCGTCAACGATCGTAGCACTTTAAGGTTGAGATCATCATTTGTAAAGGTCTTTCCAAGAGCGATTAAGTGATTCGTTAAGTGAACAAATCTTTTCTATAAAGCAACGATGGATTCTCCGAGCTGCATTATGAACATTTCGTATTCTTGACTCAATGTATTTAATCTGGATGTTTTGACTTCAGTGGTTCCTTCGTGAGTCTCCACCAAGGTATCCCATATTTCTTTCGCAGATTTGCATTGAGATATGCGGAAGAACTCGTCCATACTTCATGCACTTTGAAGAATATTGATGGCCTTCTTCTCATTAAGTATTTTCTTCTTATCGTCTTCATCATACGAACTTTTGATCTTTGGGGTGCCAACACCATTGATCACACTTGTTGGATTATACAGACCATTTTCAATGGTTTCCCAGATACCATCTCCTTATGCTTCTAAATGTGCTTTCATGCGGATTTTACAGAAATCGAAATATTCGCCAGAGAATAGAGGTGGTTTGTTGCTACTACCTCCATCCTTAAACACCAGGTCTGTGCTTACGGAAGCCATTGTCTAGATCTGTGGAGCAAGTTACCAAAACCTACTCTGATGCCAAATGTAAGTTAGGAATGAGCCTAAGAGGGGGGTGAATTAGGACTTTTAGAAATTTATTCGGATTTGGTGGATAAGGTTCTTTTCATTTCTGGATTGGTATGATGTTGAAAATAAAGAGCGGAAAGTAAAGAACACCAGGAATTATACTGGTTCCCCTCACAACGTGAGAGTCCTCCAGTCCCCTTACAATCTGTAAGAGATTTTATTATTGTTAGATCTCCTAAAGCAAGCCTCTAACTAAATAATCAAGAACAATCTTCTTGAAAACTTAACTCATAAGAAAAGAAAACAATCCTTACTTTTCTTGACACTTATATCCAACAATCCTGGATTATAAGCAATACACCTAAAACCAAATAATCCTTGGTACTTAGGATTTTACAAAGTAATTGAATGAATATATGAATAATTGTATTGGATAAGACTTTAATCAATTGATTAGAATTTTCTTCTCTTTCAATATGAAATTTCAAAACAAAATAATCTCTAAGTGCTCAAGAGTAATTTTGAAGAAAATGATATGAAAATTATTTTTCAAAAGTATCTTAATATGAGGAATAGATGAAAATGAATGTATTAGAGATTTTGCAAAGTGATTTGAAAGAGGTGAAAAAATATAATGAAAATATAAGGATTATTTATAGTATGAATCATCCCTTCAATCATAACATGGAAATGTTTAGAAAGGAAATAAGATAATTGATCATGAAAAGATACAAGTTTTTACCATGAAAAGTTATAATGAAATGGTGCAAAGAATGGTGAAATAATTTTTCAGATTTTTCAAAATATTTCCAGCATCAATCGATTGATACGCATAACCAATTGATTGACACAACTTAAAATTTGAAAAAACATACTAAGATCAATCGATTGACATACAACATCAATCGATTGGTTCAGCTTAAAAAACGAAAAATTCTGAAACAAAAAGTTTGATCAATCGATTGTATCAAGGCATCAATCGATTAACATGTCCAAAATATTGAAAAAATTTCTAAGTTATAAAACTTTTGAACATGCAATTTTTAAACAATATTTTAAAATAAATAATCATGATAGAAAAGATTTAGAATGATCATTTTAATGTATGAAAAAACTTTTGAGTACTAGGAGTATATTGTCAAGAGTTTCATATACCTTTATTAGATCCGTGAAAAACTTGAGCAATGTTGAAGTGATCTTCTTTTTTCATTCTTTTGTTATGGAGAGCTTGATATGTTGTCTTCATGAAAAACTTGTAGGAAGCTTGTCTTCACACCGACTAACACGTTCTAGCTTCCGTGTGGGATGTTGAAACCCACTATTTTCGACATGGCGGCGATCACCGACCTTTCTCCCCTGGGGGAAACCTTCTATCCAACCCTTTCGATGGAGAACACTTTCACGTTTGGTAGGGCCATCCTTCTGAACTACATCGAAGACCACCACAACAAGGACTATGTCGAAGTGTCCGACGAGAAACACATATCCTTCCTTACCTTGTGTCTCCCATACTACGTTTTATATCCTAGTTCTTTGCAGATAGAAAAAAGCTATATTGCTCTGGCGATCTAGATTCATGAAGGTCGACAGGTATCTTTAGGAAAATTACTACTGGCTTCCTTGTATCAGGATCTGGGGCTGGCAACCATGAAATTGAAGCTTCTTGCCAACACTCCCAAGGCCCTGAACCTATCGGGTCCTTTGTGACCCTTGCAACATTGGTTAAATTCTACCTTTGAGTATCAGTTGGGATACACAATGTCGGAACGTATTATGCGCTTGAACGAAGATCGACTGATCGAAGGAGCCATGTTGGCTTTGACGACCTGTCAGGAGACACCAAACACCAGTATCTTCATGAAATATTTGAATATATTCATCGAAGTGGACAAATTTTCTCCTGGTATGACGCCATTTGCTGACAGAATTTCGGCCCTAAATGGTTCAAAGATCCCTTTCCTGGTGGCTCTCCACAAAATATAGCCTAGTCAAACATGATATGGAGGGCTTTCCTGACTCCTACCTTGCTGTCATACAAGATTGAACCAGGGTCAAAGGGGTTCGGTTTCATGAGCTACCAACTGAACCTTGTGGCTCGTCAATTCGGCCTAATCCAGATGGTCCCAAAATCTCTGGTATCTCATGACACCAACATTGTCTGGTCCGATCGATCGTTAACAACTGATGATCACAAGGCTTGCCTCCATTTTGCATATCTACTAACCGTTACGAACTCCCAGTCTTTAGCTTTCAACAATATTTCCTAACAACTATTGATTTTGATGAGTGGTGGAACTCCTACTATAGTCATGCTTTCGCAAGTGACCAATTTCTTCAAAACATGGTCGATGCACTTTCCAGTCTCACCAGCGAGATACCGCCTCCGCCTCCACCCGTTAATGCTCCCGACCCAAAAATCCAACATCCTCAATTCGACGAAGCCTCTAAAAAGGTACATGTAAACTGATTTAGTTTCTTCTTTTCTTGGTGTTCTACCAAACTGATAGTTTTTTACTATCAGGGTGAAAAGAGGGTCGCTCCTTCTACTGAACCGACTCTGGCGAAGCCTTCGAAGAAGCAACGAGCGTCTTCGACCCCACCTAAGTAGGAATTAGCTATTCATATTTTGAACAAGTTTTTTTCTAAGACTTTTTTATCACCTCTTCACATGTCTCAACATTCAGGTACCTGAAGAAGTGCTTGTGGTGGATGATGAGGATTTTGATGGGAGTGTGCACTCACACATTTTTTTCTCCATCAAAAGCACCTCCCAGAACTCCTCCTACCCCTACGTGGCAGAAGAAGGCTCAAGCCCAAAAGACTCCAACGAAGGTGGCTCCCCGAATTTACCTGACAGTCCAGGAAGATGTCGAAGAGGTTCCCACTCCCTGAGATTCAGAGAGGACTCTCACTGCTTCACCTCATGTGGATCTCCAGGTATTTGTCCTAACTCTTCCCCATCATCTATGGGTTTCTCCTCGCCATGTGATCTAACACTTCTATCTTTCAGGGACCAGTGGGCTCCCTGATAGAGGTCAAAGACGTGGTTAGAGATACAAACAAACATCCTCCAGCTGACGTTGTCTTAAGCCCTCAACGACAAACTGAGTTTCAAAGTGGCTCCCCGATGGTTCCTCCAAGTCCTGCATCTCCACCAACTCTTACTCTGTCGAACGTGGCTGACGAAAGCGTGTCAACCAGCATTTTGACCCCGAACGACATAAGGACTATCAAGCAAAGGAACCCTATTGAGGCCCTAAGAAAGTTTCAACAAATATGTTGCTTGTCGACTGACGCGCCACCTCCATCTTGTTTCGTCGATGCTTCCTCAAGGCTTCATGCCGAGGTTATTTTTATTCTTTAGCAACTGAAAGTGTCACTCTTCGATGGCGAATTTCTAGGCTCCCTTGAAGATAAGGGGAGATTACTCATGATATTTTTAAATTTCTCGACTCTCTTGCTCTCCACGATCTTCCTACCTCAATGGTTAAGTACTTTGTCGAGTTTGAGGCCTTCTTTACTCAATTCGTCAAGGACCTAAACCTTCGACAATATGTTGACCTTCAAATAAAAATGAAACTTAATGAGGCAAAGATCGAATGAGACTCCAGTGAGGCTTGTGAGAGGGAACTCGACGAATTCGAACACAAGAAGGAAGAGCGTCTTCCTCAGCAGGAAGCCTTTGATCAACAAATCTCTGACTACCAAGCCCAAATTGTTGAAATGAATAAAAAGATCGCTGAGGTAGAAGCGCAGAAAGCTTCTTTGAAGACGGTTGAAGGAATTTCGACGTAAGAGGCAATCGACAATGAGGTCCTGAGGGGAATATCTCATGGAGAAAGAGCCCTTAACATTGAGGCTGACATCAAATACTTGTGTGGGAAGAAGGTCACTCTAGACAATAAGATTATTCACGAGATAACCTCGTTTGAGGATTTTAAGTCTAGATTCTCTATTTGAATTCTTTCTATTTTTATTTCTCTTGTAGGTCTGTCGACCATATTTTGTAATGCCCTTTTGGGACATTTTTAAAGAATCAATGAATCTTATGTTTGGATCTGGATCTCTTGTAGCATAGGTTTATATTTATTCAAGTATTGCCAATTTACCCTCAAGACTCTTTGATCCCCACCAAGTTCTTTGATCTCATACACATTGTTAGTGTATCTTCGAGTTACTTGAAATGGCCCTTCCCACTTTGGCGACCATTTACCTAAGGTTCGATCTCGATGACCCATGGGTAAGATTACTTTCCAAACGTAATCATTATAAGCAAAGGTTTTTCCCCTTACCTTTCTATTGTACACCTTGGCTACACGTTCCTTATGTTGAATCAGCATTTTGGCAGTGGCCAATCTTTCTTCGTCCAAATCAGCCAATTCGTTGAACATCATGTTCCAGTACTGTTCCGACTGAAGGTCGTTCTGGCGTTGAACCCTAACGGACTATAAGCAAATATCTACTGGCAATATGGCATCGTGATCAAATGTCAGTCGAAAAGGCGTCAAATTTGTCGCCTCTTTTGGGGACGTTCGACAAGCC
Organism: Lathyrus oleraceus; assembly: GCF_024323335.1. Lineage (NCBI taxonomy): Eukaryota > Viridiplantae > Streptophyta > Magnoliopsida > Fabales > Fabaceae > Lathyrus > Lathyrus oleraceus. Next base: position 36,472,440 of record NC_066582.1, read on the forward strand.
CATAGAATTTGTTCCAAAGTCATGTGTTAGTTCTTTGGTTTTTTGGAAACATGTTTCCTAATCAAGCTTATTATTACTTTGTTTTCCACTTCTACTTGTCCATTCTCTTGTGCATAGTAAGGTGTAGAGGTAACCAACCTGAAGCCTGTCTCGCCGGCGAACTCCTGCATCTTTTGTCCCACAAACACTGACCCTTGATCCGTGGTAATGGTCGCTGGGATGACAAACCTATACACAATATGTTTTTGGATGAATTCAATCACCGCGTCTTGATCCACCTTCACCAGAGGGACAACTTCGACCCACTTGGTGAAGTAATTTATCCCTACTAGGATAAACTTCTGCTGCCTTGACGAGGCTGGTTGAATTTCTCCAATGATGTCTAATGCCCACCCCCTAAAGGGACATGGTTTGATGATCGCATGCAACTCACTTGATGACATATGTTGAATACCTACGTGTCTTTGACATTCTTGGCATCCCTTGTCAAACTCGGTGCAATCTTTCAACATACTGGGCCAATAAACCCCTTGTCGAAACATCAACCACTTCATCTTATGGCATGCCTTGTGGGTGCCACAAGCTCCACTGTGCACCTCATATATGGCTAAGTACGCTTTGGTATCTCCTAGGCATTTAAGTAGTACCCACTCTGGTGTCTTCTTCAGCAATTTGTTTCCTGACCAAACATAACTTAAAGCCTTGTACTTGGTTTTCCTATCAGTACCTCCGACTGGATTCTCTAAATATTCAATAATCGGCTTCCTCCAATCTGTTGGCGATGAACTGTTGACAACGAAAACTCCATGTTCCCAAGCCTTCTCGACTCCACAGGTTTCCTACCATTCTCAGTCACGACTGTCATTCTTGTCGAGGATATCTTCTATCAGTGGTGTTCTCGACACCATTTTCTCTCGAACCTCTATCATATCTTGAAATATTTGATTTAGACATCTTATACCTTTAAGCGATTTGAGCCAATTCGCTGGCTTCTTAGTTTTCGTTTCTGGGTATACGTCTTATGTCTGTAACTTCAAAATGTTTTAGTAGTTGCGTCGCAGTCACAAAATACTTCAGCAAACTCCCCTTGATGCACTTATATTCGCGTGTAATTTGCTTTACTACCAGCTCCGAGTCTCCCCTTACTTCAATTCGACTGGCTCCCATCCCTTTTAAAAGTCGAAGAACAACTATTAAAGCCTCGTATTCGGCTTCGTTATATGAACACTTTTCACTGATCTTGTACTTAAACTTCGTCGGACCAACCTGAGGGGATAGTATTAATACCCTGACTCTCGTTCCATCTTTCTGACTCGATCCGTCGAAATACAGACGCCATGGTGCACCGTCGACCACGTTTAGAGATGACTTGACCATGGCATGATCCACTATAAAATCCACCATGATCTGGCCTTTCACGACCTTTAAAGATTTGAATGTTAGAGAGAACTCTGTTAACTCCAGTGCCCATTTCCCAATTCTACTATGCAGAATAGGTTTAGACAACATATGTTTAATAGTATCGTAATGAGACGAAACATAAACATCAACTGGTTTTATATCTTGCTTAAATTTCATACAAGCAAAGTACAAACATAGACATAGTTTTTCTATGAGAATGTACCTAGTTTCAGCATCTACCAACATTCTACCGAGGTAATATATGGGTCTTTCGACACCATTACAATCCTCTTGCCCAACATGCTCCCTAAAGTCGTATCAAACGTAGCAATATATAAACTTATATTTTTCTTATTACTGGGAGGTAACAGAATATGAGGCTTGGTAAGGTACCCCTTGATTGCGTCGAAAGCCTCTTGTTGTTCAGAGCCCCAGTGAAAATCACTTTCCTTCTTAATTTTAAGTAGCGGCGAAAATACCATCGTTTTACCACTTAGATTCGATATGAATCTTCTTAAGAAGTTTATTTTCCCCAACAAAGACTGGAGCTTCTTCTTTGTCGATAGGCTTTTGAGGTCTAGGATTGCCTTTGTCTTGTTCTTATTGATCCCGATACCTCGTTTGTGTACCACAAATCCTAAGAAGTCACCTGCGTGCACATCGAAAGCACATTTCAATGGATTTATTTTCAATCCATATTTCCTCATTCTATCAAACGAGCGTCGAAGGTGATCCAGGTGTCCCTCATAAGATGACGATGTCGTTAATGTACACTTGCATGAACCTCTCAATGAAGTCATGAAATATGGCATTCACGGCCCTTTGGTAGGTTGCTCCTGTATTTTTCAAACCAAACGACATGACGACCCACTCGTACGTCCCCAGAGCACCAGGGCATCAAAACGGTGTCTTGGGACATCTTCTTTGGCAATAAGAATTTGATTATCGCCAGAGTATCCATCAAGTAAGCTCAGATACTCAAACCCTGCAGCCGAATCGACCAGCATTTTCGCCACGGGCAAATACTCATCCTGGGGTGTGGCGTTATTTAGATCTCTAAAATCTATACAAATCCGAAGAGTTCTGTTTTCCTTGATGACGGGCACTATGTTGGCCAACCATTTGACGTACCTTGTTGTTCTTATGAAACAACTTTTGAGGAGTCTTTAGATTTTTTTCTTGATCTTCGAAGTAACATCTGGAACAAATCGTCGAGGCTATTGCTACGCTGGCTTTTTCCAATGTTGGATAGGTAGTCGATATTCCACGACGCTTCAATTTAAACCTGATATTTCATTATAATCCCAAGAAAATCAGTCTCTGTATTCGTTCAATACCTCAACTAGTTTCTCCCTCATTTCTGACCCCACCTTAGTACTTATGTAGGTTGGTCTTTTTGTGATTCCATCTCCTAGATCGATCTCTTCGAGGGGATCTTGCGCTTGCATCTTATGGGACTCATTTAGTGGGTTCTTCTCGAACCCGAAAGGCTCACTGTCATAGATACAATCAAGCCTCCTACTTTTTGAAGCTGTTGTCTGGTCTGGTCGACCATCTTTTAAACCTTCGGTCTCACAGGCCAAATTCTGAAGTCTCTCCCTTTCCAGAATTGACTTCCTCTTATTTTCAGCCAAATAGGCCGAAATTCGAGCCAGACTTTCTGACTCAGCAGACATCCTCATCGACTGCAGGCCACCCCGTAGGAGGAATTCCCGTCTCTGATCTTGTTTCTTCCTTGTTGTCCCGTATGAAACCATGATCAGGGTCCAAGTTCAGAACTCCACCAATTTTGACGAAAGTATAGAAGCTTGATTCATCATCACATGGCGCTATATTCACCAAGTGCTGGTCAAAATATCTCTTGGAACTCCTATCGTCGACCCGGTAATAACTTTGGTCGGCCTCAATATTCTTTATGATGTCGTCCTTTCGCCAGATTATAAGTCTCTGGTGGACCATTGAGGGAACAACCCTTATCCCATGGATCCATTCTTGACCCAAGATTAAATTGAAATTTGATTTTGGGTCTACCACCATGAATAGTGTTGAATGTGTTGTCGTGCCCACAACGAGGTCGACCTGAACAACCCCTATTATATTGTTGGTTTTTCCTTTGTAGTTTGAGAGGACCATGTTGTGTTGTCGAAGATCTTCATCACCCTTTCCCATTTTCTTAAGCAAAGTATAGGGCATCAAATTGATTGCAGCACCTTTGTCGATAAAAACCTTGTTCACCTCCATTCCATCAACCTTTCCTCTGATGAACAACGGTTTCAGATGGTACATCATCCCAGAACCGAGCCTTTCAAACATAGCTTTTTGTTCTTCCACCACGTCGTTATTCATGACATAGTAGCACAAAGGTTTTCCTCCATCTGTCTCGTCTGGCACAAAGTCTCCCTCTGTTTCAGAGACTTCGGACACCATGTCGTATTCAACTAGCAACACCGATACAATGCCATAGTTTACGATGAAATCGTCACCATAAGTGTCATCATTCTTTTCGTCATACATGTCTTCGTTGAATTCCTCATCAGATTGAGGGGAGTATTCAGGCTCTTCTTCCTCTGTTTGGGGAGAATACTCGGGCTCTTCCTCCTTCAATTTTCCCTTTCTCTGTGGCTTCCTCTCGACCTCTGACAAAAATTCCACATTCTGAGTAGCTATCACTGCCTTCTTTCCCGTCGAGTCGACAATCATGGCCATTGTCTGATTGGCCACCATCTTTCCTGGTCCTACGAACTTTGACATTTGTTCCTTTTGTCCAACGGTCTTCGAAGGCTTCACCGGTGGAGTATAATAACTTTCCCAACCTTTTTGTTTCGCTCGTGGCGTCTCCACTTTGTCCTAGTCATTGGATTCTTTACTTTGTAATTAGGAGATATTGTGTAGCCCCTTTTCTTCTCTGGAGATGCTATCTCTTTCTCCAACAACCTCCATTTTCGGTTTTTTTCCCTTTCTAATTAATGGACTCTATCCACTTTTCCTGTGGAACATCAGTTGGAGCGTTGAAATTGTCTTCTATAATCTTCGTTTCGTCGAGGTGCCCCATGCCTGTCGAACACGAATCGTGGGATATCAAGTTTCTCCTCTTTCACAACCTTGTTGTCGGCCTCAAGTCTTTCGGCGGTTTTCTCGGTGAACACCGTGTTGCACTTTGGGCATAGCAGAGCCTTTGACCCATTTTCCTTACACTTTTCTTGAAAGTATGATAAGCTTTCACCAGGCTGGGGATATGCCGAATCAGACCTCCTTTCTTCCTTTTTTCCGAAACCTTCAGTAGTTTCAACCATCATCACTTCAAATGACTCATCTAACGAGGTTGCTTTAGAAATCTCAATGAGACCATCACTAGTCTCTATCATCATGCACTCGAGAGGCTCCGCGTACAAAGCTTATTCCACCTTCAGAGGGTCACAATACACCTGCATTTTTGGCCTCTCGCCAAACTGGAGCCTTCCTTTTTTCATAGCTTTATGCACCAAATCCCTGAAAAGAACACATTAGTGAGTTTTGTGACCAAGGGAATTATGAAATTTACAGAATCCCCTGTTTTTCTTTTATTCTAGGGGAGGGTCTTTTAAACCCTGAGGGACGATAATCTGACCATCTTTTACTAATAGATCAAAGATTTCGGCGCACTTAGACACGTCGAAAGTATAGATCTTAGCTACGTATTTCTCTATTTTTTCTAGCTCGACTGGATTTTTTCAATTTGATGGCTTCAAAATCTTACACGTATATGGAGGTCCGGGCTTAAGTTCTGCCACGTTAACCTCACTCCTGTCGACTATATCTTCATCGTCGGAAGAAAATTCTTTGACTGCAATGTAGGACACTTTTTCTTTCTTATGATATCGACCTTACTTAGACTTCTCAGCTTTCAAGTGTTCGATACGTCGAACCCTATCGGCCAATTGGTCCATATCTCTAAGATACTGAGTATCCAGCTTTTTCCTTACAGAATAATCTAGACCCCCAGCCTCCATCTCGACAAGTTCGTGTTCAGGGACTTGGGTAAAGCATCGTGCTTTCAGCAGTCTAAACCTTTTTTAATTACTGATCTATTGACTCAACAACCTTTCGCTTAACGCTCGCTAGTTCTTTGAGGTTGATCTTTGATTGTCCCATGTAAAATTGTTCATGGAACAATCTCTCTAATTGTGTCCACGTTTGGATCGACTGTGGAGATAGCATTGTGAACCATGTAAATGCCTTTTTTTGTAAGAGAACTTGGGAAGTATTTTAACTTCAAGTCCTCGTTGTTAGTTATATCTCCAGCCTCGGTCTGGTACCTGGCCACGTGCTCGGTGATGGGTTCTTCGGTATCCCTAGTGAACTTGGTAAATTTCGGGACTTTCCATCCCCTAGGCAATTCTGTCTGTAAGAGAAAATCTGGTAGGGGCGAGGAGTAAGTAGGACATTATAGGCAAGGACTTACTCAGTTTCAAACTATGATTCGTTCGACGATAACCTCTAGGTTTTGTTCTCCCATGGCTGCATCGTCTCAAACTTGTCGAACCACTTGGTCTGAATCCTAGTTATGGTTAACCAGTACCACTGGGGGCATTCGTACCACCCTTGGGATCTGTTCGAATTCCTGATATTCTTGTTTGACAATATCATTTGTCATCTCCTCTTGTCGAACCGGTGTCTCCGGTCAAGGAGGAGGCGTAGGATTCCGACGGACTTAATCCCTTGGGGCTCCCAAAATATCTCCTATCCTTGTCATTTGGGTTGCCAACTGTTGGTAACTCTGTGTCGAATCCTGGATCAATGGCCTCAATATGGTACCCATTTGCTGAGTTAGCATGTGCACCATTTCATGGTTGCTCTCGTCTATTTGTTGTCTCATAACGACGATAGAACTTGACGTAAAAGTTGGGACTGATTAAGACGTCAATCCGAAACCTGGGGGTCGACCAAATGGGGTTGCCAAAGGTCCAAACCCTTGGTAGCGAGGGAATGGCGATGATGAGGTATCGCTGTAAGTCGAACCGAAATTATGCATGATTGCCATAAACTCCGTCAGCATTCCCAATGTTTTATGCATGGGGACCGCGAAATTGGGCATATGTTGCTCCATAGATCACATGGTTATCGGTGTCGGTGTTTGTGGCTGACACGACATCATAATTGGTCCTATAAACTCTATTGAAATCGTTGATGCCACGCTAGAGCCGGTGTCGGCACCCTGGGGCGTCGTTTTGTCTCCCGCCGAAGACGCTTCTTCGTGGGGTCTAGGAGACGTCATTTTTCCACTGTGCAATCTCATACACTTAACACTGTCGAGGTCCCACTGGGTGTGCCAATTTGTTGTTTCGTTAACAATGTTTTTTGAAAGGTTTAAAAGGTGTAAACGTAACTCTTGATGAGTTAGGAACGTGACAAACGTAAGGCGGTGTTAGGGACCAATTAGTACTACTTTTCATGTAATTTTATTGGTCCCTTTTACCAATTTTTGATGTAATTACACACTTTTATTCTCACAATTTTGTATAAATGCAATTAAGTTTAATTGATGTTGTTTTGAGTAGTTATTTCACGTATTTGTTAGTTTTGTAGAGTTTTTGGACAAGAGAGCTTCAAAGTGCATAAGCATAATTTGGAAGAAGTGTTGAATGCAATTTGGAGGCATAATTTGGAAGATTAACACTTGGGAGAATTATTGCATGAAGCTTGCAAGGCAAGGAAGCTGAATTAGCTTCAGTTCGCGTCGCGAACCTTGCGAAACCAGCAAGCTGTTTTGTTTGGGCCAAGTGTTCTGTTTTTAAGCCAGCTGTATTATGACAGTTTTGTATCTGTTTTAGGGTGCTTTTCAATTTTAGATGAAAATGAACATTTTAGGAAAATTTCAACTCTTTAAGAAAACAGAATGGAAAATAGAGAGGTATTCATTCATAGTTTCACACATTGTAAGAGAAAAACAGAGTTTGTTTCACCATTGCATTTTGCTGTCCAAAATGATGATGAGGAGCTAAACCCCATTTTGTCAAGATTGGAGGTAGTAGCTATTCCTATTTGTTTATGTATTTCATTTGACTCATATATATGATAAAAGATTATTGATGTATTGAATGATATTTTTGCCCTAAATTGAATATTAGATTTGAGTAGTTGTTGAAAGAGATTTATTAAGTCTTGACATAAAATATATTTTCAAGTAGTGAATAAGTTGTAGAAATAGATTTATTCACTACTCTTCTTTTGTATCAACCATTAAAGATTGCTATATTGATAGTTAGGTGGAGAAATCGTCTAAGGATTAATATAGTGATTATCACAATATCATTTAGACATAAATGATATTGAGAGGATACTTGAACATCATCAATAATCTTAAGTCTATATAGTTGTCATAAGGAATCATAAGCAATTTGAATAGTGAACTCCAATCTTGCCAAGCCTTTTACATTTGATTAAAACCATTTTATTGTTTTAGTGACATTTTACTCAAAAGATAACTTTTCAAACAAAACAACTTGGTTACATTTTGAACTTATAACAATTTGGATTATAGAACGGCGGTAATAACAACCAATCTTTGTGGATACGATATTAAAATATTTGCCGAAAATATACTTTTCAACAGGTGGAAAGGGAATGTATAAACGATAAAGCAAGAAAGGTAAAAGGTAAATTTGGTAAGATTAAATAACTTGCAAATATAATATGGAGGCAAAGTACATTTTTGTGAGGAGATTGACTTTTTTCTCGTAAACGCTTTGATACTTCAAGCATTACCCCTACTGCAAATGTTCAAATTGTCACCCCCTAGAATCTCACCTAACATTTGCTTAAATACTAGTTGAAAATAACCGTATGGAGGTTACAAAACCATCTCATGATGTCACGCGTTGGTCCACTTCCCCCATTTTGAAGAATAACTACCCACGATTTCTTTGAGTGCCCACGATTTCCTTCACCGCTCAAACCCTTCTACTTCGACCGAGGCTTACAGGTGTCGACCTACGGACGCGTCCACCATCCTGTCGAGGGTGCTCCGACAAGTCCCCTAGTCGAAATTGGCTTTCTCTCTTAGCCGAAATTGGTCAGGTAACAGCATGTGCTTGTGAAATTTTATTCTTCAACAAGTCATTCTTCAACTTTATGGTTGATAATAACATTCCCCAATGTTTTTTGCTTTGTTTCTCCCCAAGCAGAGGTTATCCCAAAAAGTCTCTAATGAGCTTTTCCCCTGTAAAACTTTTCAAAATAACCTCCTTTAAAGGGAGTATTTTCCGAATTATTCTTCCTCAACGGATAAATATTTGAGAAGCTGCTCTAGTATCTTTGGAGGTCTTAGATACAATTGGGATGTTGTTCAATCTTTGGAAAGTTTCAATTATATCATATAAGATGCTTCTTTGCTGATCCTCAGGGAGTCTTGTTTGTTTCATTGGGATACTACTATAGTATCTTCGGAGAGTCTTATATATGATTGGGATGTTGTTCCATATTTGGAAAGTTTCAAATGTATCACATAAGATGCTGATTCGGTGATCCTCAAAGAATCTCATTTGTTTCATGGAGATACTGCTCTAGCATCCTCAGAAAGTCTTAGATATGATTGGGATGTTATTCCATCTTTGGAAATTTTAAATTATATCATATAAGATACTGCTTCGTTGATTCTCATGAAATCTCATTTTGTTTTGTTGAGATACTGCTCTAGTATCCTCGAGTCTTAGATACGATTGGGATAATGTTCCATTTGTGGAAAGTTTCAATTATATCGAATAAGATACTGCTTCGTTGATCCTCGGGGAATCTCATATGTTTCGTTGAGATACTACTCTAGTATCCTCAGAGAGTCTTAGATACAATTGGGATATTATACCATCTTTGGAAAGTTTCAATTATATCATATAAGATGTTGCTTCGTTGATCCTCAAGGAGTCTCACTTGTTCTGTTTGAGACATTACTCTAGTATCCTCGAAGACTCTTAGATACGATTGAGATGTTGTTTCTATTAGAACAAGATTTGGTTCTGCATCTATACCTTGAGTTTTGATTATAACAATGTTGTATTTGTGTGAGAACAATTTTGGTATCCTAATGGTTTGTTATTGTGTAGCTTTAACAGTCAATTCTGATTCTGAGTGGGTAAAAAGTTTTTGTTTAAAAACCCAATTCATCCCCCCCCCCTTTCTTGTGTTTTCACACCTTCATATTCATCTTTGAAAAGTTTCAATTATATCATATAAGATACTACTTCATTTACTACCAAAGAATTATGTCTACTCTGCTTTATCAATTCTCACCAAATCTCATTTTAAGAAAAAATCTTGGGGTCTTTTCGTAACTAATTAACTTCCACCATGTAAGTATGAACACTGTGGAAAGTCATCTTTCTGGATTTAAGACAATTAGATAGGACCAATTTTCATACCCCAATTTTGTCATACCTGCATTGCATTGCATTTTCTTTTCATTTACATTCACATGACCATTACATCTGGTCATGCTCCTTTTCATTAACCAAAAATTCATTATCACCTTTTCATTATCTTTCATTAGGGTCATGTGTTTAGTCCTTGGTCAATACTTTCATTATCTTGATAAAGTCTCATCTGCATCACTTGTTAGATTAATTCAAAGGAGGTAAAATCCAAAGTTTGTCTTTGGCTATTGCTTTCTTTTTAAACCGATTATTTACATGTCATTCCAATTTTTTTTAGTACCATACATTCATATCTTGAGTTGATAATTGAAAGTATCTTGTATATTAGTTTTCTTAACTTAGAAGTTTTTTTCTCTTGTATCACAATAAATCACCTTTTCTTCTTTTTTTTCTTTCTTCCACATATTATATTAAGACCAAGTTTTGTATATCAAGGAACATCCAAACTATTGATAAGGAATTAATTTCATTCATATGGTACATGTGCTTCATACAACATAGTGCACAAGAGAACAAAAACGAAAGGTGCCAATTGTTTTGCTCTATACGATACAAAAGTAAAGATAAGACAAAAAAAAGTGTACAAAGTGTATATTTCTCTTCTACATTCCAATTTTGTAAAATATAGGAAAATACAAAGAAATAAAATAAGTGAAAAGAAGGGTATTTACACCAAGTGGTTTGCACGCTCCTTCCTTATCTTCATGCATTCACCATTATCATGTGCAACAACTTTTTAAGCCACCTCTACACGTCATCATCATCTTTGAATCCCCATACCATGTACCCTGCAAATAAATACAAGGGAATTAGCTTTGGTAATGCATGACATAGACATACATATCAAGAAAGTCACGATGAAGTGAGACAAATAAACACAAGTTCATATGCCTCTTTGATCCTGAAGACTGAGAAGTAGTTTGGTCCAACGAGGGAGGTTGAGTCAACTAGGTTGACTCCCTCAACCTCAGTTGGGCCAGCGGCTTTGGGCCTGGTTTGGTTCTTTAGGGGATGGTTTCTGTTTGCACCTCCTAACCTTTTTTTATTATCCTTTTTGTTCTCTTATTTCTTATTTCTTTTTTGTTTTAATACTATTTTTTATTTAATTTGTTTTACTAATTAGTTAGGATAATTTATTCTTTAATTAATTTAATTAAATAATGAAATTAATCTTTCATTAATTAATTGAAATAATTAAAGTTAATGAACCTAAATAATTAATTAAAATATAATTTAATTAATTAACCTATTTTTTCTGATTTGACAATCCTGATTATTTCTCTTATATATTCATACATTTATCTTCTTTATCATCTCATATTTATATTTGTCACTTATTTATAAATGATTAATTACATTGATATTAAAATATTCTTTTTTCTTCTTCTAAAAATGCTAAAACCTTGGTCCAACGTCAAATGACCTTTTTTTCAAATCATTTCCTCATTTCACTTCAATGCAAATTAAAATCTCGATGAACATCAAGTATTTTTCCTAATACAAATTCAAAACATCTAATCCTACTTAAACACTATTTCAACGGATGAAAAGGGAGATGATTTAGAATCTTCGATTCCTCTCCTCAATTGTTTGGATATGGGTTCCCTTACTCGACAATTCGAGCAATTATTATCCATTAAAAACATCTAATCAAATTCACTACAAACCTCTTTTATAATTATATCTAACCAAACTCATTTTTGTAATAACTTAACCGAAAAAGAAAGTCGTCTAGAGCCTTCTTTTCCCTTCCCTGAATACTTGGATACAAGTTGTCTTACTCGACCATTCGAGTATTCGTCTTCCATTCAAAATACATCAATATTATAAAAAATATTTTGTAATTAAGGATGAAAAGTGAGATGGTCTAGAGCCTTCCATTCCTCTCCTCGATTATTTGGATATGTGTTGCCTTACTCGACTATCCGGGTAATCGTCATCTAAAAAAACATTCAACATATTAATTTAGCTTCCCATCCCGTGTGATTAAAACCTTTTCAAAAGAACATTATTTAGGTCATTCTAATGCGAATACAAACTAGCGCTTAAGTCTCCTCCGCGAGAAAACAAGTCAATGTTTAACCATTAGAGTGAGATATAAACACTTATTCAATAAAACAAACCAACTAATTATAGCCTTCCCCGAACTATGAAGCTTTGATTTTCTTATTGTACTCAAGGATACGTAGGAACGAGACCCTCAATCTCATCAAACACCCTAATAAAAATATTTTTGGGACCTTTTTTATTTTCCTTTTGCACTTTTATCATTCAAAAAAAGCAAATAATATAAGTTAACATTTAATTGCAAGTTTAACTAAAAGGTTCCCATTGAGTACAACGGACATGAGAGACGTTAATACATTTCCCTTGAGTAATCCACTCCCGAACCCGAATTTGGTTGTGACGACAATTTTATTTTTAAGGGTTTTATCGATATTTTCCCTTTCCTTTCTTTGGAATGAATAAAGTTCGGTGGCGACTCTGTTCAAATCGTTTTTTCTGCAACCCCGTGAAGGATCATATTTTTTTTAGGTACGACACATATTATTACTTCTATTAGTTAGAATGATAAAAGGAAATGTTTAAGAAAACATTTAAACAGTAATTCTTGTCTCATTAGAAATAATGGAAGGTCTCTACACACCTATTAGATTTGACCATTTTCACTGTAAGGTCTCAACACACCTCTTAGATTTGAGTATTTTCATTCAATTGTATTTTCGCATGCATAAAGGAGGCCTTTGACCTAAAGTCAATGCAAAGTGATTTAATTCAATATGTCTAAATATTGAATCAAGAAACTCATATTAGCATGGTTCAAGTATGACTAAATCTAGATTCAATCATGAACTTTTTTTCTTCTTGAAATTGTAATTTTAGCAATCATGATTCGAATCAATGAACTGGATAACTCAAATCAAGAATAAATTTAGTGAATCATAAACTGCCTCTGGTAGTGTGATTCAAATCACAAGATCTCCTTATTCAAATCATGGAAGAACTTGATTTGAAGCACACACCAGTCTAATTTGAATCATGGTTGAGATTCAATTTTTGGATTTTGAGTTATGTGACTCGAATCATATATTTTCTTGACTCAAATCACATGAATCAGATTATGACTCGAATAAGGAGTGTAAAATTTGAATTTTATATTCTTGGCCTAAGTCATTTTCTTATTTTATCTAAATCTCCATTCTTTCTCTTGACTCGAATTAAAGAGTTGGATTTTACTCATTTCTATTGCATTTATTTAGCACATATATAAACCAATATTTTCAATATCCATATGATTAATTTGTCTTGAATTTTTTAGTGCATAGTTTGGATTTATTTTTTTTGCATATCCAGTACATTTCTCTTAAACACAACTTTCCCTCTCAATTTAAACTTAAAGATTTTTTTTTCGTGTTTTGAATTCGCGAGTGTTCTAACAAATGTGTGTGAGATTCTTTATTAAATTTATCATCTTCAACCTCTCAACAAAAACCCATTGTGTATGTGTGTGTGTGAAGAATGATGTGAAGAAAAGTTCTTCTTGACCTTGGTTAAAGTTTTGATGAAGACAAACATATCAACAAAAAGAAGACAAAATGTTGTTTAAGAAGAAAAATATTTAAGGCTAGCACAATCTGTAAGACCCCAATTTTGACCCTAAGATCCCTCATGTTATCTCATCTTTTGCATTGGCTTTAGGATCACTTTGGCATCCTCCTTACCCCTCATTCTTTGGGTTTGAATTGGGAGATATCACCAAGCACTTTTGATTGTATCATACTTTGTTTTTCTTTGTTTACTAACTAAAATACCAAAAATATGTCTATGTGTAGCTTTGTTTCTTTTGTAGGTGTGTGTGTCCATCTGTGCCTCGGCAAGCTCACATTTATGATTTGAGGCCCTCAATGAAAGAGATAAATCAAGGAAAGGTTCAAAATGGTTCTAAGTATCATATATGGATCCCCATGTTCTTTATTTATCATTTTGATCAAGAAATCATTAAGAGTTTGAAGCTTGTTTACCTTGGAAGCCCTAATTCATCTGGGTATCTTATGTGACTTCCTCAGCAAGTTTCTTCACCAATTGATCAAAGATATCAAAGGATACTCCATTATAATTCATCTAAAGCATACATGATTCCCCATGATCCCAAAAGATCAAAGTAACTTCAAGTTTGCAAGTTAGTTCGAGGAGGTTGACCAGAGAAAGTCAACTATTCAAATTTAGGGTTCCCTAGACCCTATATCCTATAATTTTTGTCATATGAAAATAATTCCAAGAGAAAATTTACTCTCTATGACATTCCAAACAACTTTCATGTTGTCATCAAGAGCTAAGTTTTCTTGGAAAGTCATTGTTTATGATGAAAGATTATAGTTCATTTTGTCTGTGCCATAGATGGAAGGTCAACTTCAAAGAACCATAACTTGATAAATTTTTATGATATGAAGTCCATCAAAGTATCATGATATATTCCAATATGTCTTCTCAAAATTTGATTCTTTTAGAAATTTCAAACTCTACTGAAAGGTCATGTTCCAAGACGAAACATTATAGGTCATTTTGGGCCATCATCATTGAACAAGCAATTTTCCTCAACTTCTAAAATCCATAACTCCATCATGAAAGATTCAAATTGTGTAACATTTATGACAAAATTGAAGAGGAATGAAATAGATACAACTTTGGTGAAGAAACCATTTTCATTTGAATCTCATAGCAAAAGTTATTCAAGGTGGAAAAAATGATCATTTGACTTTATACTTAGAAATATTTCAACTATGTTTGATTCCTCCAACTTCCACCTTAAAATTCATCATGATCCAAGATCCAAATGGAAAAGTGTTCAGCAAAAAAATTGTTCCCCTACATGTTACCTTTCCAAAGAGTCTAAGATCATGGAATTTGGAGAATATTTGAAGGACTTATGCATAGTTGTATTGCATGGTCCCATTTGGATGATTCTCATGACCAACTTTCAAATACATTTGCATGGCCTCATGTTAAGCTTTCAGCATCACTCATGCACGGTTTTGGACCTTTTCCAATCATTTCATGGGCCTATCACACGCCCATGCAAGCATGCACATGAGAATTGCTATTTTTGGACAAGTTATGGAAGTGCATGGAAATCAATTGCCAAGCCTATAAATAGAACTCACCCTGCTCATAATCAAGGAGACCTTGCCCAAGCTTTGCTCCTGCAACCTTACCACCCTCCATTGATATGATAATCTTGAAGATTTCATTAGAAATCGAGTTTCAATTTCACTTATGTTTTGAGGTTGAAAATCCAAGAGTCCAAGTCATTTGAGCATCCATTTCATCTCCTGCAAGCTAGTGGAAGCAAACCCAAGATAATTGAGATCCAGATCGAGTTTCATCATTGCAAACAAAAGGTGGATTTTATGAAACTTTCTCTCTTCGATTCTCTCTCAATTCTCCATCATTTAACTTGGTTTTTGGTTGGCTGAAGCCCTACCAATATAGGCAACAAGATTGAGTTGCTTTGAGGTCAAATCAAAGCAACTCAGATCATACTTCTCAAATTTCAAATTCATGTATCTTTCAATATATGTGGAATTGGAAGAAATTGAGGTCAGATTTGGACTCATGAGGATTTTTCCTTCAAATTAGTGTATTCACTTTCCATTTTTATGGAGGTTGGTGGTGGACCAGTCCGGTGAGGTCCACTAGAGAAGAAGACCAGAGCTAGGGCTCTGGTGGTGTGTTGGCACCCTTCCAACCATCTGATCGTGTTTTAATGTTTTAATCTGAGCCATCCTTTGTGACTACCCCATCTGCCACGCTTTGACTTGGTTCCACCGTGTTCTTGACGCGCGTAGCCATCAGATCTGCCACCTCAATTAATGAGGGAGATCTGATGGCCCTTGTTTTTTCTAATTTCATTTTAATTTCTGATTTTTCTTTTAATCCACTTATTTTGATTAATTCATAATAAATTCATTTTGAATCCAAAAAATATGGGACTTTCACCAAAAATCTTTACATATTTTCTTCTTCCATATTTTGAATTAAAATCATTTTTTGGATTAATTTTGATATTTTTTGTGAATTAATTGAGTTTTGACTTGTTTTTAAATATTTTAAAATACTTTTGAGTTTCCAAAAATTCTAATTTTTTTGTCTAAGGTCCTTTGACCTTGTTTGACCTAGGATAAATTCTTTGGCCGTTTATTTGGTGATTTGAAGGGATTTGAGGTTTTGTCCATTTAAAAATGAATTTTAGTTCATTTTAAAATTGATTATTAATTTATTAATTGTTTAAAAAATTTGTTGAGCCATTTAATTGATCTTGTGGTGTTTGACTTTCTGTTTGGTCTTGGTCATGGTTGACTTTATTTTTATTTGACCAATACTATTGGACTTAGGGGGTTGATGAAATATACATTTCATCCCCCAAAATGAATGGATAGTATTGATCAAATGAATTTCCTCATGTGATCAATTTGGGTTTCTTTTTCCCCTTCCCTCTTCATCTTCATCCCTATTCTTCCCCAATCCATCATTGACCAATGATTTCTCTAATGTCTAAAGGCTAGTTGATTCATCAATGACCTTATGTCAGATGAATTAACATGTGTTGGATTGAGATAGGTCCATCCCATCTTCATTTCTATGTGTGGTATGTTTTAGGAGTTTGGTTCTTTGTACCAAATCTCTAACATGTATTAACACCTATATTTTTATCGCCCAACCTCAGATAGTTGTGACTTCTACATAAGTCCAATTATGATTGCTTAACATAGAGCTAAATTTGTCCCAAAAAGGCATAACATCCTTCTAAGTGAGATTATAAGTCTCCTATTCTTCATGAAATTGTGTGAAAACTTGACCTTTTTTCCATTCATGAGAGCTAGTGGCATACTTGTTGATTTATCCAAGTTGGAGCCCTTCTCATGGATGATGTCTTGGTTCATGTATTCATATTTGTGAATGAATGGTTGAGTGTTCTCCAAAGAATGACTTAAACAATCAAAACTCTTCATTAACCTTTGACTAACTCTTTATTAATGTTGTTTTACTTTCAAGTCATTTACTTAATGCAATTTAAATTTCAGTACCTTTATCATGAAGGAGAATTGCGATCCAAAACGCAGCGGCATTAAAATTTTCTCCTTTAGAGATCCTTACGAATGGTCATGATCAGTGATAGAATATTTACCTCTTGTGACGAATGAAACCTTTGGTGTAGATCTCTTATGACAATCAAAACCTTTGATGCAAATCCACGGAGCGATCACGAACGTTGAATGATGACAACGTCTCTACTCAGTCCACACGAACGGATTCCTTCAATCTCAGTGCTAGCTGGTACGAATGAAGGCTTTGAGTGAGAGAGAGAGAGAGAGAGAGAGAGAGAGAGAGAGAGAGAGAAAACGAAAAATAATGCAACCGCCATTAATGCTTCTGCACAAGGGTTCAATTTATAGAACCACTTGTGTGGGCTTCAAGCTAAAAAGCCCACTTAAGTGTATTTTGGCCCATATCTTATAATATGCCCAAAATCACTTAAGCCCATGGTACCTTACCATATTTCGTATTCTACTCAAGTACACCGTACCTTACGATGTTCTATAATTCACTTAAGGGCACCGTACCTTACGGTATTCCTTAGTTACTCTATCTCTCATCAATCCGTCCTTTGTGTGTGACCCTGTAGGTTTTCGTGACGTTGGCAATTATATTAAATCACGCATTTAACATAATAAACAGTGAGCGGTATCTAGCAACACATCACTGCTACCCAAGACACGAAAATGTCATGTGATCTGACAAAACCTTCTGTGACAATACTTATGTGTATAATTACCCTTTTACCCTTATGTCTATATTGAACACAAGGCATAGACCGTGTCATCCTTGTCCAGTTCAATATTGGGCCCATAGACATTTATCCTGTTATGTAGGATGGGCAAATTCCATCTAGGTCACTCATGTCCCTCAGCATGCTTCGTAGAGTACCCATCAACTGTCTTTATGGTTATCCAGTTACGGACAACGTTGGATCAGCAATAAAGCACTCGACTCTACATCTAGGGTCCATAGTGGTTTCAGGTCGAAGAGTGGTATACACCATTATCACCATGAGAATAACTTATGACACTTTGCATAACTTTCTATATAGTATTCTCATAGCGGGTCAATCCGGTATAAATATTACTCTTAATATTCACACCTATGTTTAAGACTTGATAACTCTTTATCCATGATCCATGAGATGTGATCATCAGTCTACAAACATAATAGTCTTAATGCTTTAATGTTATCCCACTTCACACTAAAGCTCGACTACGGATACTTTAAGAATAGTTACTTTATGTTTAATGTGTTCTCATGATTAAGTCACACTTAATACATTAAACGGACTATCTATTCCTGGGACTTTATTAATCAACCATAATAAAGAAAATGCCTTTTATTATTAATAAATAATTCGATACAAGTACCAAAAGTATTGGCCTCTAGGGCTTACACCAACATATCATTCATTGCCATTTACATTTCATGCAACTTGTTTATGTTTCAGTCCTTTTCACTTTGCTCACTTGAGCCATATCTTGTGATTGTATATATTGTGTACTTGTGATTTTGTTTTGTTTGTGGTCTTAGGACCTTAAAATACCTAATAATAATAAAAACCCTAACAAATATTTTGGTGGACTGTTGGGCTTGATCTGAACTTTTGGACTTAGAGTAGGCAACTTCCCTATGCTTTGAGGACTTGGCCAATGCCACTATATGAGACTGAGTTATCCTTGACTATGCCTTTCATCTGATGCAAACCTTGAGTGCTTCTGGTTCATATGTCACCTTGTCTCTGTGCTTGATTATTATACTGCTATTATTGTTAATGTCTGATGATTGTTTCTGAGTTTACGACAAGGAATTATTTTCATCGGATACATTGGAAGATATTGAAGACTGTTAGCTATTGGAGTGCTTGATTGGATATTATGGATATATTTATTTGATGCTTTAGACTTCATATGGTTTTCTTGGATATTGCTTATGCTTGTTGCTTGCTCAAAAGTCTAAAGGAAAATTGGTTTCTATCTGACATTCTTGTCTTGTGGGTTACATCTCATTGGTCAGATCTTTTCAACTCTTAACTTTTAATTTTTGTCTAGGATAGTCTCTTCATCTCCTCCCACTTCTTTAATTTTAAAATCTCTCTCTCTTTTCAAAACCTTCTTTTATTGTGTTTTTCAACTTAGACATGTTTTAATGATTAGAAACTTTGGTCTTATCTCATTGAATATTTAAACTTTTTCTTAAGTCAAACTTGTGAATGAACTTAACCATATTGACTTTAATTTTAAAAAATACAAAAAGAACTAACAACCACATTCAAGTCTTTGGGCTTTTGGCCTCTTTTGTTAAACTTTTGATAAAAATTAATTCACCAACTTCTTTGAAAAATGAACTACGAGGTTTTGATCCCTCATTTTTATGTTGGTACGTAGGCATAAGACCGAAGGTCTTGTCAAACACAAAAATATAATCAATGAATTATTTTATCATCCCATCAATCTATATTTTTATCAAACATCATTTTCACCAAAACATTTGCACACAAAAAAGGGCTCCCTAGGAGTACCTGAGACACTTTAGGTGATAACACCTCCCCTTTGTGTAACCAACCCTCTTACCTATAATCTCTGACATTTTATTAGTTTTGATTGAAAACTTCTTATCTTTGGATTTTTTTTGTACTTTTGCCCTTTTCCTTTGGAAACAATAAAAGCGCGGTGGCGACTCTGATTTTATTGACGTCAAGTTTATCCATAACTTGATGCTCATGAATTTACTACTACAAAAATTAAGTGGCGACTCTGTTGGGGAGTAGTCCTCAGTGGGTTTAGCCTACTTTTTTTTGTGTATATTTTTTGTATATTTGATGTTTGTTTGTATATATTGTTGTGTGATACTCTGTCTGTTATGCTCGATGATATCTGTGTGGTGAGATAAGTTCTAACCCGAACTTGAGTGCAGTCTAAGATATGAGGGTAGTATAGTCATGTTGGCTTTGAAGGAGTAATTCTGAAAGAGTTGACATGAGACCCCCCCCCCTCAGTAGAGACCTCTTTAGAGTTACTGATGTCACACGAGTAAGTCATGGATGAGCATTAATTTCTCTAATTTGGGGGTCTGAGAAGCTGAGGACCATAGAAAGTTTAACCCAACTCGACCTATTTAGGACGTAGTACGGAGACTGTTCAAGTGTAAACTTGATAACAGTTATTACACGATACTACACTCAGACGAGTTTCTCTTGAGAATACTATGGGTTGATGAGTCAGTCATCCTAACCTATAGTATCTGATAGATGGGATCACGACTCTGGGTACTTTTTTAGAACATGATCTATAAGTTTTATCCTTAGTACACTCCTTTGGGATGGTTCTTAACTCGACTCCATGCTCGTGACTCACAATAAACCCTTTGATTCTCGGTTGATCCGATTAGTCTCATAAATATCAGTGGAACTTGGATGTTGATAAGGTGTAAAATATAATCCACCAAAATGGATGATTGATCTTGATGATGACTTGATCCACCCCTTGACCTTTGTTTGTGTTTGCCTTATGTGTAATCCCTTGTGTGTGATTGTTGTTGTATTCATGCATACATGCGCCTCATAACATTCATCACAAAAAATAAAATTTTCAAGGGAACTAAGGTCTTGTTTGCAAATATTTTCAGACCATGGATTGTGGACGAAGGAACACTAAGAAGTATAGTTTCAGATGTCCTGATTTGAAAGAGTTAAGGAAGTTGTCATCCTTTGTATTATATCCCTTGGACTTCAAGCAACATCATCGAAAGATCTTGTCCATATTATCTATTGATGTGGTTGAAGGACTTCTGAGTGTCTTGGTGCAGTTTTATGACCCTCTTTATCGGTGTTTCACTTTTCCTGATTATCATCTTGTGCCCATGTTGGAGGAGTATGCATATCTCTTGGGTATGACCATGTCTACCAAGGTACCTTTCAGTGGATTTGAGGAGATCCCGAGATCTCATGTCATATCTAAAGCTCTTCATCTAAAGAAATATGAGATTGATACCAACATGGTGAAGAAAGGAGGGATTTGTAAGACCCTAATTTTGACCCTAAGATCCCTCATGGCATCATATCATTGCTCAGTGCATTGCCTCAAGGATCATAGCATGTGTGACTCATTTACCCTAGGGGTGAGACTTGTGTGAGTTGGTTTGAGACCACCAAGCATGCTTTTATTGTATATTATTTCTTTTCTTATTTGTTTACTAACCAAAATCACAAAAATACATCACTAACTCTTTTTGTTTTGAAGCTCAAGGGATCATGTGCTCCCATGCTCCTAGGAGGCTCCTAAGCTCAATGAAGTGGATAGATGAAGATGAGAACAAGCATGACAATGGTCCACAAAGTTACTAATCATCATATATGTCTCCCAAGGATCTCAATTCTCAAATTTTATCAAGATAACCCAAAGGGCTTGAGAATTATTTCCCAAGGAAACCCTAATTCAATTGTGCATTGACTGTGCCTTGCTCATGAAGCAACCTCAACCTATGATCAAATTTAATCAAGGGAAGTTCTTTATTTCATTATTTTATGAATATATGAGCCTATGTGAGGATCCTCAATCATTCATTCATCAATATTTGAAGTTTGGCCTTGAGAAGTTGACCAGTCAAGTCATCTGACTAAGCTGAGGATCACTGAGATACAACTTTTGATGTGTTTGCCAAATGAAGATGACCCCAAGAGAACAAATGTTATTAAGAATTACATGAACAACTTTAATGTTCATAAAGAATCCATTTGAAACTTGGAAGGTCATCATTCATTGCAAAACATTGTAGGTCATTTTGACTGAAACCCTGATTTTAGGTCAACTTCTCAAGGGCCTAACTTCCTTATTTTTTATGATTTTGAGATGATATCTAATGCATTGGAAATATTAAGATGTATAATTTAAATGTTATGTTGGACAAAATTTCATAATCCTAATAGAAACACATTTGATAATACAAAACATTATAGGTCACTTTGGACCTAAGTCATTGAATTTGAAACATATCCAACTTCAAATGCCCATAACTTTCTCATGAAAAATCCAAATGATGCAAAATTTGAGTCTAAATTGATCATCTTGAAAATATCTACAACTTTTATGTTGGAGGTTTTTCCATTTGAGACTTGAATCAATGAAACAGAAGGGCTTGAAGATGCTTACTTTTGGGGAAAATTTTCAAAGGTGACTTAAACATGATTTGTACCCAAAACTTCACAACCAGTTTTCATAAACTTCCAATTGCCAAATGAATTTTTTCCCAACATTACTTTTGTTCCTTATTTCAAGGGCTTTCCAACCATTACTCACATTAATTTTTTGTACTTTCCATGTGTGAGTTTCAAAGAGCTTAATGTTTATGTTCATTTGTGCATTTCACTTTGAAACTTCATGTGCAAGCAAATGCCAAGCCTTGTGCACGTCCAATTCACTTATACTTGATCTCAACATGGATTTCCATTCATTTTTGTGCCTCACATGCGCCTGTACAGGACCATGCATGGAGGATCCAAATTTCATGCACACGAGTCAAGCATTGCCTTGCATCCATTCCAGCTATAAATAGAAGCTCATTCTCATTCAAATGGTAACCACAAGGAGATCTGAAGTGCTGCTGAATTGAAAACCAAACCCTC
This sequence comes from Lathyrus oleraceus, assembly GCF_024323335.1. NCBI lineage: Eukaryota > Viridiplantae > Streptophyta > Magnoliopsida > Fabales > Fabaceae > Lathyrus > Lathyrus oleraceus. The sequence goes on from NC_066582.1 coordinate 36,494,970, forward strand.
ACTAAAGGAATTTTTAGTTTTCATTTTCAATTTCAAGCTTGAATTTCAACATCATTAGTTGATCTTCACAGCTTAATTCCTTAACCTTGCATCACCATCACACTTCCAAAACAAAATTGGATCAAAAGCTTGGAGAATTCGTGCTGTTTGAAGCTGCATTTCAGAGGTAGAACCTCAATTTTTCTTGATCTAGATCTTGCTATATGATGTGAATTTCTTTGGTTTGTGTTGTTTTCTGAAGTCCTCATGCATGAGGCAGGCCAGTGGTGGTCTTAATTTTGCAAATCGTGCCATTTCAGATCAAGCACCATGATCTTCAAGCTCATGTTTCTCTCTAAATGGAAACTATGAGGATGATCCATGTTTACAGGGGTGATGTACATCACCTCAGCTTCATTTTGATACTTTCCTTTTTCATTTTTATTGAGGTTTGATTTCCTGCGCGTGGTGGCTGGATCTGGTTAGATCGCCGGAGAAAATGGTGGTTTCCACCACCATCCCCACGTAGGAGCCTCAGAACCTTTGGATCATGATGCAACGTTCTAATCATGGCCTTCCAATGTTATGACTTATTTTAAATCCATGTGTTGCGCGTTTGACCAAGGTGTATCATGTGACCGCGCCTCTGAACCCTCAGATCAATGCCACGTCAATTAATGAAAGGATCATGTGGCTGCGCATTTTTGCTATTTTCTTATTTTCTATTAGTTCCATTTTAATTCCTTTTATTTTTAAAAATTCATAAATATTTTATTTGAAGTCACAAAAATATTAGACCAATGCCAAAAAATTTCTTGAAAAATCTTGTTTCATATTTTGATATTTTATTATTTTTGTGACTTCATTTAATATTTTTTATGAATTATGTGGTTTTTATTAGTTTTAATTCATTTTAAAATACTTTTTTATATTTGAAAATTCCAAAAATATTTTCTTAACACATATGGATCATGATAAGTCAATGAAAAATGGTCTCATCAATTTCTTAATTGATTTAAGATTTATTTGAGATTTTAATCCATATTGTGTTATTTTTATTGTTTTTAATTGTTTTAAAATAGTTTCTGATTTCAAAAATTGTTGAAAAAATTTGTCAAAGTATATTTGACCATGTTAGACCTATGAGAATTTAATTGGACTTGTTGAAGTTGATTTGAATTAAATTTGAGGTTTGACCATATTTTGTTTATTTTATCTTGCATTTATTTTTAATTCAAAAAATACCAAAAAAATATGTTTGACTTGTTGACTTGTAACCTTCATTTCTCTTCTGTTTAGCATTGGTTGATGATCATTTGGTTCACTTTTGACCAATTGTATTTGATACTTGAATTCTCTTTCCATCCATTTCATCTTCATCTCATTTCTTTTTTTCTTTTTGGCCAATGAGTTAATGTCTTATGGTTGGTCTTGACAAATGAGAGATTTAACCTTCTTTGATCCAAATCAAACTCAACTTGATCCAAGATCAAGTGAGTTGCTTTGTGTCCAAGATAGGTTGCTTCCTTGTTAAGCAAAAAACCTAAAGTCCATATGATCGGAAAAATAGCAAGTGTACTATTTTTACCGATGTGAGTGGTTGAGTTACCCGATTATGAATTCAGTCAAGATTTCCTTAATACATATGAAACATTCAATCACCTAACCTCAGAATGTTCTTACTTAAGTCCTTAAGGAAAAAATTATTAAACTACCAATTCTTACTCAAATATCCATTCAATTAATCATTGGTTTTAATCATACAAAATATCAAGGTTTACGGTGATTTACGAAAGTTACTAGTCCTAGATGATGCATTCATAAACCCAGTTGTTTGAAAACCCTAACAATCACAATCCTGTTATTGAAAGTCATAGATCAATTTGTATTTGTCCGATACAAACGCATAATAACATCACACAATTGAATTGAAATACGTAACATAGTAATCAAGAAATCATTTGTTCAAATTCATAACATGCGATAACATCAGGACCACCCCCCTAGCATCAGGGGGTTTAGCCTCTCATAGTACTTAAAGAACTCATAAAGTAAAGATTAGGCATTATAAAGAATTAGGAGAGTTTGATCTTCAATGGTTGATACCCTTGAATCTCGCCGTCTTCAAATCCGTCGTATTCGCTATCTTCTCCAATGCAATGCTTTCGTTCGTCTGTAAAAAAAAGGTCCCATCTTCTTTCTCTTCCAGGCCTTCTTATAGTTTCAGATCACTTTCTTCCAAGCAAAAGGTCCAAACTACCCTTAATGAGCAGAATCGGTTCACAAAGCAAAAATTAGGTTTTCCATGCTGCGTCCAATCAACACGGCCGTGTGTCACCACACGGGTGGCCGTGTTGATCACCATAATTAATTATTTTTAGCATCAGCTACAGAGGCAACAACACGGGCCGTGTTACTACACACGGGTGCCCGTGTTGATGCACTGTTTTAATCAACATGGCCGTGTGGTGGAACACGGGTGCCCATGTCGATCTCTGTTTTTCTTCTCCTCTCTTGCCCTGCCTGACCAACAACACGGGCAGTGTTGTGGCACACGGGTGCCTGTGTTGACCTGCTGTTTCTTCATATTTTTGCCTTTCAGAGTGTCCATAACTTCACCATTCTTGCTTTTAAACCTGTGCAATGGCCTGTAACAATGACAATACCAAACGAAGCATAAACGAGATCTTTTTGACATAAACTTGTAATCAAATGCAATGCGATACCAAATCAACAAAACATGATAATTGACTCCAAAGCAATTAAAATCAAACATAAATCTTACCAAAGTGATGAAAATATGTCGGATTAACGGCGGGAATTCAATGGAAATGGTGGCCGATCACAACCCCAAACTTGTCTCATTGCTTGTCCTCAAGTGATGTATTGAGTCCAAACAAAGGTCACCCCCGACTTCATTTTCCACTATGCAACCTAGTCTTTCACCATTTATGTTCTTCCTTTCCAATCGAGTTTCAGGTCTCTTCGATTCAGGCAGTTTACCACATTTCCACATCAGAAACCTCTTCACCTGCAAGCTTTTCACACACTCACAATATCTCTTAGGGTTAGGTGTGTACACTCACAACACAGTATGCAATACCAAACTCTTAACTTTGAATACATTCTAATGTCACTATCACAGCAGATTCCACACACTTTTTGAGGTCTTTTTAGGTTGTAACGGGGCTTGGGTACGGTGGGATAAACAAAAAAATTGGATAACAAAGGGTTTTGAACTCGGTAGTCATGTTGTGTGATTTTTCTTTCTCTTTTTTTTTCTCGTGCATCACGTATACTCTGGGGGTTAATTTCACTCTTTTGACTCTTTTTCTACTCAAATTTTCCGAGCATTTTATATCTGTTAGAGTCTTAGGTCTCGGCAAGTGCATTTTTCTCTTTTGTTTTTCTTCTCTTTTTTCTTTTCTTTTTTTTTTCCTTTTTTTTTCTTCTAAAGAAAATACATACTATTTTTCTTTTTGTATGATCTCATATTATGCACCTGCCTTCTCTTTCAAGATTTCCACCCCAAACTTAGTTTTATTGCACATCTTGCAATTCACACAATTATACCGAGTTATGACACAAAAGGAAATGAATGATTAAAAGTTAACAGGGGGTTTATGATGAATAATGCTTAAACGTTAACATGGGGTTTACGATGAATAAAATGGCTAAGGCTCAACGGGGTTTACGAAGGGAAACATACATATAGGGATGGCTAGAAAGGCCCTGGCTAAACAAACAACTTGCCTCAGTGTGTGTTGTCATGTTGTGACATGTCAACAGGACATACGCAAAGTCAGAGTGATAAAGTCATACCTGGCTGAACTCTCATGTTGATATTTCGTGTTTGGCTTTTTGTGATCTCACCATGTTGGTTAGCTTGCATGCTCTGAAGTCTCTTCGTGTTATGTGGTTCTTTCCTGACTTGGTCTTTCCATACCGCTTTCTTGGTCCGGTGTCCCCAAATTGTGTCTGACTTCTTTTCTCAAGGTTGCATCAACTTCCGGGGTGCCTTATCAGCCTAAGTTTGAGGGGTGTCATTCATCCACTACAATTGATCCCGGGCTCGTCCAACCGTTTCTCATCACTCTGTACACATAGTAGGTCCAAAAGAACAGAAAACAAACAAAACAAACAAACATACTAATATAATGATAACATAACAAAAATAAAACAAATTGAAAGAAAATAAAAACATGAAAGGAGAACCCCCCCCCCCCCCCCCCCACACTTGAACTAAACATTGACCTCAATGTTTAAATTCAAACACGAAGGGGACTTACAGTGATCACTGTTGAGGAGGAGGCGGGGGATCGTGCGGGAAATGCAACATCAGATGTTGCATCATGGCCTGCATGTCATCCATAACTGTCCCTTGCCGGAACAGTTCCACACTCTGTCTATCTAATTCCGCACCTTGTCTGGTCTGCTCGGTGCGGAGAGTTCCCATCTCCGTCTGGATCCAACCCCACTGGTCCTGAGACATAAAAGAGGAGCCTTCACCATGTAGGCTCGAATCATGTGGGGGTGGCATACCGTGGGTAGCTTGCCTCTCATCTTCTTCCATGTCCTCACCTGAAAGGTCATGGTCAAAATGTGCATCTTCCCCTACCGCTTGGGCTGAACCTGTGTACAACCAATTAGCAGCATTGGCAATGCTAATGGACCCAGGTGCAGGTAGTGCGAGCACTTCCACATTGTGAATCATCAGAGCGTAATGAGTCGGCCAGATGGCAATAATTTGTTGATTGACTAGCGTGTGCATGTCAATCTTAGTCTTGCCCATTACTGCAGTCTCTTCCATCAGAAGTTGATCATACCCGAAGTGGCCCGCAATCTGCGTGATCATACCACCTACAGAAATATCCCCAGTAGTTGCATGGCCAACCTATTTCAGATGATTGGCGGCGAAAGCCGCTACATTGATTCGCTCATTGTGAGCCATGCAATACAGAAAAAATAGTTCTCTCTTAGCCGCAACCCCAGTATTGTCACCCCGTCCGAACAAGGTGTATACTAGCCCTTTTTGTGCATACCTGAAGCACGGGTTATGAATTCCAGAAGCTTTTCCCGAGCTAGGGTTATATCCAGTTTTACCTGTAATAGCTTGCTAGAAATCAATAGCAGAAAAAGTGTCCAGAGGGGATCCGGGTCCAGATACCGGGAGTTTCAGAATACTCCCTAGTTCCTCAACCGATAACTCATGATCTTCATCAAACAGGCGGAAAGTAATTTGCCCATAAAATTCCATCTCCGACCCTGTCCACCTTCTCCTCATCTTGAACTCAACCGTACTCAAGAATTCAAGGGTGATCCGAGCGAAGGTCGGTGCTTCGAATTGCATGTATTCCAACATACCGATGGTGTGGAACATGCGGTGCACCTCTTCTTTCAAACCTAACTCATCCAGGGTGGCATCACACATATATCGGGTCGGAATAAGCTTACATTTTGCTAGAATCACATACCTCTCTTAATGATCCGGTTGGTCAAACAAAATGCCATGAGTGTTTGTAGAGCGTCTAACCCGTTGCTTTGGTCGAGAAGACATGGCTACCTCCTTCTCCTTGCTTGCACGCTTTGGGGGCATAATGGTACCTGACAAAAATTTCTCAAAATCCAAAGAATAGGTTAGTGAAAACTACAACCGTCACTGTGTAGAGGACGGCGAGAGGGACAATTTTTGTGAAGGTGAGATAAGGTTAAAGTGAGTGGAGCTATGAGAAAAGTGAAGCTTAGTTTGATGGAGGCTAGGTTAACAATGGAGGAAGAGGGAGAGAGAGGTTTCCAAAATCAGAAAAAGTGAGAATGAATGATGGAGAAGAGATAAAATAGCAAGTGGGGCCCAATATTGAAAATACCCAAAATCACAAAATTTGAAAAATTTACCCGTTACAAACAACACGGTCGTGTTCCTGCACACGGGCGCCCGTGTTAATACACTGTTTTAATTAACACGGCCGTGTGTCACCACACGGGCGCCCGTGTTAACCCACTGTTTAGATTAACACGGCCGTGTGTCAGCACACGGGTGGCCGTGTGGATGCCCTGTTTTTCTAAATTTCTGAATTCGGCAATGCTTCTTTGGTCTGGCATCCTGTCGCTGAGACGTGATTATGATTATGGCATCCTTTCTCCTTACCTGCAACAACATTTCACACCCATACAGAAAAGAAAAGAAAAAGCAAAATAAGTTAACAATCGAACACGTGGGTTGCCTCCCACGAAGCGCTTCGTTTAACGTCGCATGGCTCGACGGTTGCCCACCTCATTAGGCAAGGCGCATATGGTCAATCAATCCAGGTTGTTGGCCTCTGTAATATGGCTTCAGCCTCTGGCCATTCACCTTGAATATATCTCCATTGTTTTGGTTCTTAATCTCTATTGCTCCGTGGGGAAAAACCTTATGCACGACAAATGGCCCGGACCATCTGGACTTTAATTTCCCAGGAAACAACTTGAGCCACGAATTGAACAACAATACCAGTTGTCCTTCCCAGAAATCTTTCCTGATGATTCTCTGATCATGCCACTTCCGTGTTTGCTCCTTGTACATCTTTGCATTCTCATATGCCTGATTACGAAATTCTTCTAACTCGTGAAGTTGAAGAATTCGGGATTCACCGGCTTTTGCAAGATCACAATTTAAGAACTTGGATGCCCAAAAGGCTTTGTGCTCCAATTCCAGAGGAAGATGACAAGCCTTACCATAAATCAGCTGATACGGAGACATGCCAATTGGTGTTTTGAAAGCGGTTCGGTACCCCCATAACGCGTCATCCAATTTGATTGCCCAATCTTTTCGTGAAGCACTCACTGTCTTTTCCAAAATCTTTTTAATTTGCCGATTAGACACTTCAACTTGCCCACTCGTTTGGGGATGATATGGTGTGGCAATCTTGTGCTTCACATTATATTTCTTCAATAAGTTCTCCATGAGCTTATTCAAGAAATGTGTTCCTTCATCACTGATAAGTGCTCGAGGCACACCAAACCTTGAGAAGATATTTTGTTTAAGGAAGCTTACCACTGCTCTAGCGTCATTAGAGAGGAGAGCTACGGCTTCCACCCATTTGGAGACGTAGTCCACAGCCACCAGAATATAATTTTTCCCAAATGAGGGTGGAAATGGCCCCATAAAGTCTATTCCCCAAACATCAAATAATTCCACTTCAAGCATGCCCTTTTGAGGCATCTGATTCTTTCTAGAAATATTTCCTTTCCGTTGGCATCTGTCACATTCCTTCACAACGACTTGGGCATCCTTAAACAACGTGGGCCAGTACAACCCGGATTGGAGGACTTTTGCGGCTGTCCTATCTCCACTAAAGTGTCCCCCATAATCTGAGTCATGACAAGCCTTTAAGACTTCATTTTGTTCTTCCTCAGGGATACATCAACGAATTAGTCCGTCTACCCCTTTCTTATACAAGAATGGTTCGTCCCACAAATAAAACCTACAATCATGAAGAAACTTTTTCTTTTTGTTATAATCAAAGTCGTCAGGAATTATACCACCTACCAGGTAGTTTGCATAGTCCGCAAACCAAGGAACACCCACCACCGCGAGGATTCTTTCATCTATAAACTCGTCCTTTATGGGGTGTTCCTCTTCCGTCTCTTCAATCGGAGACATTCGGGACAGATGGTCAGCAACGGTGTTTTCACACCCCTTTTTGTCTCGAATTTCAAGGTCAAATTCTTGCAACAGCAAGATCCATCTGAGCAGCCTTGGCTTCGAGTCCTGTTTAGAAAAAAGATATTTCAACGCAGCATGGTCAGTATAAACAATTACCTTTGTTCCCAACAAGTATTGCCGAAATTTGTCAAAGGCATAAACCACAACCAGTAACTCCTTCTCTGTGGTTGCATAATTCATCTGGGCTGGATTCAACACATGGCTAGCATAGTAGATTACGTGGAGGCGTTTGTCTTTTCTTTTCCCCAAGACTGCCCCTACTGCTATATCGCTCGCATCGCACATTATCTCAAAGGGTAGAGACCAGTCAGGTGAGATCACTATAGGAGCAGACACCAATTTATTTTTCAGAGTCTCGAAGGCTTCGTTGCACTTTTTGTCAAACAGAAATGGAGTATCCTTCACAAGCAGGCTAGTCAAAGGTTTTGCGATCTTGGAGAAATCTTTGATGAACCTACGATAGAATCATGCATGTCCCAAGAAACTCCGTATACCTTTCTCATTCACAGGGTGAGGGAGATTGGCGATCACTTCCACTTTTGCCTTGTCAACTTCTATCCCTTGATGGGAAATTTTATGACCTAGTACTATCCCTTCTCTCACCATGAAGTGACACTTTTCCCAATTCAGAATTAGATTGGTTTGTTGACACCTTTCCAGCACAAGTGACAGATTATACAAACAATTTTCGAAAGAAGATCCAAAAACTGAAAAATCATCCATAAACACTTCCATGTGCTTTTCAAGCATATCGGAAAATATGGATGTCATGCACCTCTGAAATGTTGCAGGTGCGTTGCATAAACCAAATGGCGTTCTTCTATAAGCAAAGATTCCGTATGGGCATGTGAATGCTGTTTTTTCTTGATCCTCAGGTGCCACCGCAATTTGGTTGTACCCTGAGTACCCATCCAGAAAAAACAGTAGAAATCATGACCTGCCAATCTTTCCAACATCTGATCGATAAAAGGTAAAGGAAAATGGTCCTTCCTTGTAGCAGTGTTCAGTCTTCTATAGTCTATGCAAACTCTCCATCCTGTAACAGTACGGGTGGGGATCAACTCATTTTTCTCATTTTTTATCACAGTTGTCCCTCCCTTCTTTGGTACCACATGAACTGGGCTCACCCACGAACTGTCAGATATTGGGTAAATTAACCCCGCATCTAAAAGTTTCACATCCTCCTTGCGAACAACTTCTTTCATAGTTGGATTCAGTCTTCTTTGAGGTTGGACGACCGGTTTCTGATCATCGTCCATCAAAATCTTGTGCATACACATTGTCGGGCTGATTCCTTTCAAATCATCCATCGCCCACCCAATAGCACCCTTGTATTTCTTTAGGACTTTGATTAGCTCTCCTTCTTGGGTCTCTCTCAAACCTGAATTGATGATTGCTGGACATTTTTCCTCATTGTCAAGAAAAACATATTTGAGATGTTCTGGTAATTGTTTCAACTCTATCCCCTTTTTTATATCCTATTTTGATTCTGAAGATGTTTTAGGTCGAAGCTCCTCCCACCGTTGCGGTCGGGAACGAACCCAAGGCAGTTGTTCCTTTAACATTGCTACCACTTTGAATTCTTTCTCATCAATTCCTTCAGTATCCTCAACAATAGATAAACTCAAAACTCTCTCCAAAGGAAGCCTGGATGTTGTAATCTGCATAGATTGAGCAAAAACTATATCTAACACTTCAATACTTTTACTCGCCCCTTCGTCATCCTTGAATTTCATAGTATCCCTCACATCAATTTTGAGCTTTTCATCATAAACTTTGAGGGTCATGGTTCCTTCCTCAATATCTATCATGCATCTTCCCGTTTCCAGGAAAGGTCTTCCCAATATGAGAGGAATCTCCTCATCTTTCGGCATCTCGAGTATCACAAAATCCACCGGGAATACAAATTTATCAATCTTCACCAGAACATCTGTTGCTATACCATAGGGTCTTTTCATAGAATGATCCGCAAACTGCAGTGTCATGCGAGTATCCTGCACCTCCCCTAACTCAAGTTTTTTGTAAATTGAGAGGGGCATTAGACTCACACTTGCTCCCAAATCGATCAGTGCCTTTTTGAAGGATCTATCTCCAATGCTACAAGGAATAGTGACTGCACCTCTATCTTTTTTCTTCATCAGAATTTTTAGGCCCTGCAAAATAGCACTACAAGTTTCAGTTAGCATGACTGGCTCGCTGTCGATCGACCTTTTCTTTGATATGATGTTTTTCATGAATTTGGCGTAGATTGGCATCTGATTCCAGAGCTTCAGCAAAAGGTATGTTGATCTCGAGCTTCTTGAATAATTCTAAGAATTTCTCAACAAAAAAATCATGGAGATCTTTCTTCTTTGTTCTTGTCGGAAAAGAAAGAATGATCTTTGGTTTTTGTTTCTCTTGCTGGCTTGTCGGCTTGACTACCACTTCTTCAGTTTGTTTTGGCTCTTCTCTAATCTCAAAGTCAACTTCCAACAATACCTCTTCTTCAACCTGTTCGTCAACTTGTGGTTCCTTAGCCTTTCCTTTTCTGGTGACCACAGCTTTAATGTGACTTTGATCACGGGAATTAACGATTGTCCCACTAGGAAGTGTGCCAGGTGCATCGGAGTTTGAAGCTAACTGTTGGGCAATTTGACCCATCTGAATTTCAAGATTTTTTATGGATGCTGTAGTGTTTTTCTGATTATTTCGAGTCTCCTCTTGGAATTGGATGTCGTGAGCTTCCATTTTTTCAATTGCGATCTCCCAATCTGTCTTCTTAGGTACCTGTTGTTGCTGCTGCTGATATTGATTTTGATATTGACCTTGTGCTTGCTGTTGCACGTTCCCTCTTTGATCTTTCCATGCAAAGTTGGGATGATTTTTCCACCCCGGATTGTATGTGTTGGAGTAGGGATTGTTCTGCTTTAAAAAATTTATATCTTCGATCTGTTGCGGTGTTGCCAAACAATGAACAGTATTGTATGGTCCATTGCAAATGTCACACACTTCACTCGGTGCCTGTTGCACTTGAGCCACTTTCTGAGCACCTATGTTTAGTGCTCTCAACCTTTTCTCTACCTCTGCAGCAACAGCTTCTTCAATTTTCACCTGTTTATTTGTTTCAAGCTTCAAGTCAATAACTGCAGATTTGCTTGATACCCTGTCATATAACTCTAAATGCTCGTTCGAGGCAATAACTTCAATTATCTTCTTCATACCGGTGGCTGTTGCAAAGTTGGCTGAGCCACCAACTGCTGAATCAAGGATTTGTCTTGTTTGAATTCGAAGACCATTTACAAACATTTGCATTTGTTCAGTTTCATCCATGTTGTGAGTAGGACAAGCCACTAGGATTCTCTTGAATCGTTTGTAGGCATCTCCTAGTGACTCACCCTCCTTCTGTTTGAAGTTTAGGATCTCATATCTTTTCCGCAATGACACAGATGCGGGAAAATACTCCTGCAAGAATGTTGTTTCCATGTGCTCCCATGTAGTGATACTACCAGCAAGTAAGGAATAGAACCACTCTTCAGCCTCATCTGCTAAAGTGAATGGGAACATACGAAGTTGGACTGCTTCTTCACTATGTCCTGGCATTTTCAGTGTTGTGCTCATGGTTAAAAATCTTTGCAGATGCTTGTTGGCATCTTCATTCACTCTTCCAGAGAAGGACCATCTTTCGAGTTGATTAATGGTGCTGGGATGCAGCTGGAATTGTTCCACAGTAACTGGTTGGTTGACAATTGTCATACGACCACCCGGGGTGTTGGTTCCACCATAGTCACCGAGGAGTCTCTCTGGTGGTGGTGGATTAGCAGCCATGATTTCAGGAACTGTTTCCGTGTCTGAATCTGAATTCTCTGAGTGCACTGAAACAACTTCTTCCTCCGCTTTCTCTGCTAATTCCAGTTTCTTTCTCTTAGCTTGTCTGAGTCTAGCACGAAGAGTTCTTTCTGGATCTGCGTCAAAAGGAAAATCCGCTGAGGCCTTACCTCGCATAAACAAGTTAGACAAAGATTAGAATTGAATAACAAAATTGTCACAGATAAAATTTTGGTTGGCAAGCAACAAAATTTCGATAGAATAGAAATTAAAATATGTAGTTTGGCAATCCCCGGCAACGGCGCCAAAAACTTGATCGGAAAAATAGCAAGTGTACTATTTTTACCGATGTAGTAATAAGGAGTTTTATTTCCAAGTATCGATCTCAAGGATTGCGTAGGAAATACTTATTTTAATTTGATTCTATCAGAACAAAAAGATAATGGTTTGGTTGTTTTGAAATAGTAAACACGAAAATAGTAAAAATAATTGATTAAGATAAAAGATGCTAGGGTGAGTGGTTGAGTTACCCGGTTATGAATTCAGTCAAGATTTCCTTAATACATATGAAACATTCAATCACCTAACCTCAGAATGTTCTTACTTAAGTCCTTAAGGAAGAAATTATTAAAATACCAATTCTTACTCAAATGTCCATTCAATTAATCATTGGTTTTAATCATACAAAATATCAAGGTTTACGGTGATTTACGAAAGTTACTAGTCCTAGATGATGCATTCATAAACCCAATTGTGTGAAAACCCTAACAATCACAATCCTGTTATTGAAAGTCATAGATCAATTTGTATTTGTCCGATACAAACGCATAATAACATCACACAATTGAATTGAAATACGTAACATAGTAATCAAGAAATCATTTGTTCAAATTCATAACATGCGATAACATCAGGACCACCCCCTAGCATCAGGGGGTTTAGCCTCTCATAGTACTTAAAGAACTCATAAAGTAAAGATTAGACATTACAAAGAATTAGGAGAGTTTGATCTTCAATGGTTGATACCCTTGAATCTCGCCGTCTTCAAATCCGTCGTATTCGCTATCTTCTCCAATGCAATGCTTTCGTTCGTCTGTAAAAAAAAAGGTCCCATCTTCTTTCTCTTTCAGGCCTTCTTATAGTTTCAGATCACTTTCTTCCAAGCAAAAGGTCCAAACTACCCTTAATGAGCAGAATCGGTTCACAAAGCAAAAATTAGGTTTTCCATGTTGCATCCAATCAACACGGCCGTGTGTCACCACACGGGTGGCCGTGTTGATCACCATAATTAATTATTTTCAGCATCAGCTACAGAGGCAACAACACGGGCTGTGTTCCTACACACGGGTGCCCGTGTTGATGCACTGTTTTAATCAACACGGCCGTGTGGTGGAACACGGGTGCCCGTGTCAATCTCTGTTTTTCTTCTCCTCTCTTGCCCTGCCTGACCAACAGTACGGGCAGTGTTGTGGCACACGGGTGCCCGTGTTGACCTGCTGTTTCTTCATATTTTTGCCTTTAAGAGTGTCCATAACTTCACCATTCTTGCTTTTAAACCTGTGCAATGGCCTGTAACAATGACACTACCAAACGAAGCATAAACGAGATCTTTTTGACATAAACTTGTAATCAAATGCAATGCGATACCAAATCAACAAAACATGATAATTGACTCCAAAGCAACTAAAAACAAACATAAATCTTACCAAAGTGATGAAAATATGTCGGATTAACAGCGGGAATTCAATGGAAATGGTGGCCGATCATCAGACAAGGCCTTTCCTCTTTTCTTTTGGCATGGCAAGTTTTTTGGAGCTTGGCTTACTAGTCATGATCTCTAACTTGTGTTTATTTGCCTATAGTTTTATTGACCGGCCTCAGATAGGTGTGACTACTACATTAGTCCACTTACGATTGCTTAACATAGCGCTAAATTGTCTTATGACAAACTAACATAACCATACTAATTACTAACTTTTATTTGAGCATTTAATTTATTTAAATTTACTTTAATGCAATTTACTTCTTGCTCATTTATTCATATTGCTTTTCATTTTGCTCACTTGAGCATATATTTTATGTTTATGCCATTTTCCTTTTGCTCATTTGAGCTCATTATTGTATATAAATATATTGTTGTCTTGTGTTGGTTTCGCTTTTGTTTTATGTGAACCCAATGCAAAAAGGAGAAAGGACTTAGAATTAAGACATACCTATGCTTAAAGGAGTTCAAGAGCAACTAGGCCTCATGCCTTTAGAATGCTAAACTTGTTGAAGAGCAGCTAGGCCACATGCCTTTAGAATGCTAAATCTCAAAGTTGACTTTAAAGGACTTCCTTTCCAAAACTTATTCTTTGTCCATTCCTCTTATTGTGTTGTGAACTTTTTGATGTTTGCTCTTGTGTGATAGGGATTCCATCTTGAGATAATAAAGAGGACCATTGTCATGAGTAGCCAAGTTAAGAGAGACAAGCCAATTGGAGATCCTAGGAGCTTGAATCTAAATTGTTTGATTGCTTGATTGTATTTGCTAAGTCCAAAGGAAATGAGCATCTTGAATAATCTCTATGATTTCAAGAAAAGGAACTCCAAAGGTTTTATCTCTTTCTCTTATCTTTATATGCTTTAGGACTAGCCCTTCTCTTCTTCTCCTCACTCTAACCTAAGCCAAAACCTTTTCTAACTTTGACATTGTTTTCAAACTACAACCTAGGCATTATGCCTTTGACTTTTCAAAATATTCTTCATCAATACTCATTGTGAATAAATGCTAATCCAACTTTGACTTCATTTTGTAAATAAATATAACTTGTAAATACAACTCACCTCAAGTTGATTTTGTGGTTCCAATGGCCATCTTATTAAAACCTTTTCAAAAACATTAGTCATAGGTTTGAGTTATCATAGTGGTTGATGTAAATCTCACCTCATCCTTAGTGGTTGGATTATAAGCCTTCCATGCTTATTATAGGGTCAACCCCTCACTAGCATGTTGAAGCCTTCCTCGCATGGTGGATTGTTGGTTTAGGTTGGAGTTTTATCCCTTTGATAACAAAAGACCTTAAGGCTTTTGATTAAAATTAATTCACCAATCTTTGAAATTTTTACCACGAACTACGAGGTTTTGATCCTCCTTTGTGATGGTACGTAGGCAATGGGTTCATCCATTCAAGCAATAAAATTTGTAAATATAATTTATTCTCTTCTCATCCCTCCAATCTTTTGCACAAATCTTTTCACAAATACCAGCCTATAATACATATTTATAAAAAGGGCTCCCTTAGAGTACTAAGGATGTTTTTGGTGCGTAAAACCTTCCCATTTCATAACCAACCCCCTTACCTAGATCTCTGACATTTTTATTAGTTTTTTATTTGATAAAACTTCTTACTTGGCTTTTGTTCACTTTTTAGCCTTTCCTTTGGACAAATAAAAGTGCGGTGGCGACTCGAATTGTATGATTACTTTTGGTTTAGTCAATAAACCTAAAGGTAACGAATACCCCGCTACAGGATTCTAGGATTTACTTATTATTTTCTCATCGATAGAGCTACTGTTTTTGCTCAAGCCGGTAGCATGGACGCTTTTGAAGCCATCTTTGTATTGTTCATTTATGGTTTAACTTTGTTCCCTAACATTGACAGTTTAGTTGATATTAACGCCATTAGAATCTTCTTGATTGGGAATCTTGTTCCGACTCTGTTGGGTGACATGTATTTCTCTTTGCATTTGAGAAATTCTAAGGGTGGTGGAACCATTGTGTGTTGCATTCCTCTTCTGTACAAGTGGTTTATTTCGCACTTGCCTCAGACGCCTGCTTTCTTGGAGAACCGACAATGTCTATGGTGGTCTCATATACTTATGTCTCCCACTAATGATGATATTATTTGGTATGACTCTGCATTGGGTAGCTTGGATATTATTGACAGTTGTGGTGAGTTGTCTAATGTGCCTCTCATTGGTACACAAGGAGGAATCAACTACAACCCAGCATTGGCCCGTCGTCAACTTGGGTTCCCCTTGAGAGATAATCCTAATAACATTCGGTTAGAGGGTCTATTATATCAAGAGGGTAAAGATCACCAACTTTTGAAGAGTATAATGGTGTGTGCTTGGAACAATGTGCATAGGAGAGGAAGATCCGAGCTTCGTCCATGCAAATGTGTAGCTTTGGAAGCTTACATTATTTGGGTGAAGAAGAGAGATTTGGAGCTTAAGATGTTGTACACTTGTGAGAGACCTATGTCTGTGGTTATGGTTGAGCCATCAACTCTTCCTAACCAAGATGTAGAGTTGTTGGAATACACATTTGCCATGCCTCAACCTTCTGGTGCTTGGAAGAAGATTGTTGATCGACTTGTCCTTGAGAAATCTCAGATGCAGACAACTTTTGAGTTAGAGATTCGATGCATCCAAAGGAATTACACTCCCTTGGCCAGTCCATCTGATGCAGTTGCTAGGGATCCTTAGGATGATAGTTTCCTTTTCTCTTGTATTTATATTTTGGTCTCTGAAATTGTACTCAGTGTAATCCTTCCAAATTTTATGAATAAAAAGAGATTTTATGGTCAATTGAATTGTTATTATTGTTGATTATTATTACTAATTGGAAATATTTACAAGTGAGACTTCATATGTTCCTTGAAATTAAAAACAATAAAAAATATTGCATCTCATGCATCATTTACATAATAAGTTTCTTCAACCAAATGTCTTATAGTTCTTGTTCTGTGTATCAGCCAAGCTGACTCATCACTATAACACCCGAGCTAATCGTATGAAAAGAATGGAGCATCTTCAACAAGAGAACAAAGAGCTTAAGGATGAGATTTTGAGACTCACTTCCTTGATGGAGTCTGTGATTGCTGCTCAGAACCAACCATTTTTGCCTCCTACAACTCCTCCTCCTCAGAGGACTATTATTTCAGAGGTTGCTTCAGCATTTATGCTTGTGGTTTCTAGGCAATCCATGCCTGCCATGTCTGCTGGGTTCTCGTGGGGAATGCCACCAAACTTTGTGCCTGAAGGGTACACTCTGATGTTTACTTCTATTCTGGCATCTAGCCCGATCATGTTTGTGCATCCTCCCATTGTGCATACTCTACCTCATGTTGAGGATACCATTTTTCACTCTGAGCCATCTAAAGGTCCAGATGTTTATGAAAAGATGGACGAGATGAAGGATCAGTTTCTTGAGCTGCACAAGGAATTGAAGACCCTAAGAGGAAAGGATTTATTCGTTAAGAGTGCCGTTGAGCTGTGTTTGGTGCCTAATGTAAAAATCTCGGTGAAGTTCAAGGTCCCAGACTTTAAAAAATATAAGGGGAATACCTGCCCTCTTAGTCATCTTGTCATGTATGCTAGATAGATGTCTACTCAGATCGACAATGATCAGCTGCTCATTCATTACTTCCAGGACAGACTGGCAGGAGCTGCACTCAGATGGTATATGTGATTGGACAGTGTTAGTGTTCATACTTTTAATGACTTGGGAGAGGCCTTTGTCAAGCAATATAATCACAATTTTGATATGGCTCCCGATCGAGATCAATTGAGATCAATGTCCTAGAAGGAAAAAGAGGCATTCAAAGCATATGCTCAAAGATGGAGGCGGTTGGCTGGTCAAACTAGTCCACCTCTAGAGCAGAAGGAAATGACCAAGATATTTTTGAAGATGCTAAGTTCATTTTACTATGAACGTATGATTGCAAGTGCCCCTAATGATTTCACCGAGATGGTGAACACGAGGATAAGATTGGAAGAAGGAGTCTGAGAGGGACGATTATCCAAAGGTAAAGCGTCGATGAGTAAGAAATATGGTGGTAGATTCTCCAAAAAGAAGGAAGGAGAAACTAATGCAGTATGAGTAGGGAGGCATAGGAGGCCTAATATGAGGAAGAATTTCCAGTCCCGTCAACATTAGCATCAAGTATCATAAGTGATTCTAGTCTTTACCAATAACTCAACAAATCAATTAGTTCTTGTTCAACAACATCAACAACAGCCGCAACAACGTAGCAGCTATGACAACAACAATCATCATCAGAATTTTGAGAGGAAGAAGGTATATTTTGACCCTATTCCTATGACATATGTAGAATTGTACCCTTCCTTGGTAGTCAAAAATCTTATCCAACCAACCCACAAATTCCTGAATCGTTGTCATGGTGGTTCAAGCCTGACTTGCGTTGTGCTTTTCACCGGGGAGCTCCTGGTCATGTATTGAAAACTATTATCCTTTGAAGTACGAGGTCCAGAAGCTGGTTAAGAGCGGTATGATGTCCTTTGAGGACAGAGCGCCAAATGTTAAAGCAAACCTGTCGCCTGCTCATGGAAACACTTATATGAACATGGTAGATGGCTGCCCTGGGAATTTTAGGGTCTTTGATGTGCATCGTATTTGAAGGTCGTTGGTGGAAATTCACAGAGACTTGTGCTTGGTAAGTGATTGTGAACATGACCATGATGGTTGTGTTATTTGCAGCGTTAACCCTCAAGGATGTGTAGTTGTAAAGAGGGATATTCAAAAGTTGGTGGATGAAAATGTTATTCAAGTTCAACAATCTAGGTATGTGAGAAATGATGTAAATGTTATTGTACCAGTATTCAAAAACCCCGAGCGGATGATTATTCAATTTGATAGCAGCAGCAAAAATGACAACAGATCAGTATCACCGTTGGTTATACGGTTGGTGGGCCCCGTCCCCTATTCATCCGATAAAACTGTGTTGTATAAGTATAATGCCACCATGATTGAGAATGGGTAAGAGGTTCCTCTTCCCGTTGCAAATTCAGTGGTGAGCATTGCAAATATAATGAAGGTGGCCCGTAGTGGTCGTGTGTTTGGCCCTGTATCTCCTAGAGTTACGGAAGATGTTTATGTGGGTAAGAAGGCAGAAGTTCCAGCAGTTTATCCGGTTAGTGCTCCAACTTGTCAGTCTAGTGAATCCAGCGGGTTGAAGGCTAACGATGATGATGAGGTATTATGTCTGACCAAGAGAAGTAAATTCAACGTTATGGAGCAGTTGCTTCAAACACCGTTAAAAATTTATGTGTTGTCATTATTGATGAATTCTGAGGCACATAAAGAGGCTTTGCAGATAGTGTTGGAACAAGCTTACATGGAGCACGATGTTACCATGGATCCGTTTGACCACATTGTTACCAACATTACTTCTTGTAACAACCTGAGCTTTTATGATGAAGAACTTCCTGAGGAAGGTAGAAATCATAACTTGGCACTCCATATTTCAATGAACTGCAAGGAGGGCGCTTTGTCCAATGTATTGGTTGATACTGGCTCATCATTGAATGTGATGCCCAAGTCAACTCTAGCAAGACTTTCTTATCAAGGCGCCCTAATGGGGTACAATGGCGTGGTTGTTAAAATGTTTGACGGTTCTCGAAAAACTATCATTGGATAAGTGTAACTTTCGGTTAAGATAGGTCTGAGTAATTTTCAAATTACTTTTCAAGTGATGGATATTCATCCGGCCTACAGTTGTTTATTGGGAAGTGTTGGTGTAAGCCCTAGAGGCCAATACTTTTGGTACTTGTATCAAATTATTTATTAATAATAAAAGGCTTTTTCTTTATTATGTTTGTTTAATAAAGTCCCTAGAATAGATAGTCCGTTTAATGTATCAAGTGTGACTTAATCATGAGATCATATTAAACATAAGGACACTATTCTTAAAGTATCTGTAGTCGAGCTTTATTGTGAAATGGGATAACATTAAAGCATTAAGACTATTATGTATATAGACTGATGATCACATCTCATGGATCATGGATAAGGAGTTATCAAGTCTTAAACATAGGTATGAATATGAGTAATATTTATACTGGATTGACCCGCTATGAGAATACTATATAGAATATTATGCAAAGTGTCATAAGTTATTCTCATGGTGATAATGGTGTATACCACCCTTCGACCTGAAACCACTATAGATCCTAGATGTAGAGTCGAGTGCCTTATTGTTGATCAAACGTTGTCCGTAATTGGGTGACCATAAAGATAGTTCATGGGTACTCCACGAAGCATGCTAAGGGACATGAGTGACCTAGATGGAATTTGCCCATCCTGCGTAATAGGATAAATGTCTATGGGGCCCAATATTGAACTGGACAAGGATGACACGGACTATGCCTTGTGTTCAATATAGACATAAGGGAAAAAAGCTAATTGTACACATCAATATTATCACAGAAGGATTTATCAGATCACATGACATTTTCGTGTCTTGGGTAGCAGTGATGTGTTACTAGATACCGCTCACTGTTTATTATGTTAAATACGTGATTTAATATAATTGTCAATGCCGCGAAAACCTACAGGGTCACACACAAAAGGACGGATTGATGAGAGATAGAGTAACTAAGGAATACCGTAATGTACGGTGCACTTAAGTGATATGTAGAACATCGTAAGGTACGGTGTACTTAAGTAGAATACGAAATACGGTAAGGTACCATGTGCTTAAGTGATATTGGCATATTATAAGATATGTGCCACATACACTTGAGTGGGATTTTTAGCTTGTAGTTCACACATGTGGTTCTATAAATAGAACCCTTGTGTAGAAGCATTTGTGCAGTTGCAATTTCGTTTCTCTCTCTTTCTCACTAAAAGCCTTCATTCGTAGCAGCTAGCACTGAGATTGAAAGAATCTGTTCGTGTGGACTGAGTAGAGGCATTGTCATTGTTCAACGTTCGTGATCGCTCCGTAGATCAACATCAAAGGTTACAATCGCCATAAGAGATAACGATTCTATCACTGATCATGCCCATTCGTAAGGATCATTAAAGGAGAAATTTTAAATTCCGATGCGTTTTTGATCGCTCTTCTCCTTCAGGAAGGCCATGGATCCATGGAGCCAGTGTTGTGACGTCTATTCTACATCAAAAGTTTAAATTTGTTAAGAACGGCAAGCTTGTCTTTGTTGGTGGGGAGAAAGTGCCGTTAGTGAGCCATTTGTCATCTTTCACCTATGTGGACACTAAAGAAGAAGTTGGAATGTCTTTCCAAGCTTTGACTATTGCGGATGAATTGAAGAAGACGGGGGCACCCATGTCTTGTTTGCAAGATGCCAAAGAGGTTGTTTAGGCTGGTAGCACCGACAAATGGGTTCACAACATGGAAGTTATTCAGAACAAGAATAGAGCAGGGCTGGGATTTCAGCAAGGGCCGTTCAACGCCAACGTCAAGGCTATGCAAGAAGTTTTCCGCAGTGGAGGGTTCATTCACAAAGATGATCAACACTCAGGTTCCTTTATTGAAGACAGTGATGAAGACGAAGTGTGTGTCAACTTTGTGACACATGGCCAGACTTGCAACAATTGAGTTGTTGTTGAGGTTCATGTTGTTATGCACCATTTGAAGTAATTTGTTTTATTGTTTTAAGAAAAATACTTCTCCTATGCCTAAGGGAAGAGTGAAACATTGTTGGGTGTTTTCAATATTATCATCAATAAAATACAATTTTATTCATCCACATCTATGATGTTTGTTTTTACTTTTTTCTTTTTATGAAAATGGTAATCACAAAAAACACAAATAAATAATAATCTTTCCATCTGCATAATACTTGCTTGCACTCCATTTCTCTAAAATCAAAATATCAAATCATTATGCAGGTTGATTCTCAAACCCATTGAATGTAATGATCCTACTCCCTCTCCAAACTTTGATTTCCCTATGTTTGAAGTTGAGGAAGAGAATTATAATGAAGAATTATTTAATGAGTTATCTCGTTTGCTTGAGCACGAGGAAAAATCCATTCATCTGTTTGAAGAGCAGATTGAATTAGTCAACTTGGGTTCCGATGATGATGTGAAGGAAGTCTAGATTGGGTCTCAACTGTATCCAGAGGCTAAGAAGGGGTTGGTTGATCTTCTCAGAGAATACTCTAATGTGTTTTGTTGGTCCTATCAAGATATGCCAGGTTTGGATTCTGGTATTATGGAGCATAGATTGCCTTTGAAACCAGAATGCCCGTTGGTCAAGTAGAAGTTGAGAAGAACTCATCATGATATGACAGTGAAGATTAAGAAGGAAGTGCATAAGAAAATTGATGCTGGTTTCCTTGTTACCTCCGAGTATCTGCAATGGGTGGCCATTATTCAGCTTGTTCCTAAGAAAGATGGAAAAGTCCGTATGTGTGTTAATTATAGAGATTTTAATAAAGTCAGTCCGAAAGATGATTTTCCTTTGCCACACATTGATATGTTGGTAGACAATACAACTAAATTCAAAGTCTTTTCGTTTATGGACGAATTTTCTGGATATAATCAGATCAAGATGGCACCTGAAGATATGGAGAAGACCACATTCATTACACCTTAGGGAACACTCTATTATCGAGTGATGCCCTTTGGTTTAAAGAATGCTGGTGCAATGTACCAGAGAGCCATGACCACTCTTTTCCATGATATGATGCATATAGAGATTGAAGTTTATGTTGATGATATGATTGCCAAATCAAGTGATAAAGAAGAACATGTTGAGCATTTATTGAAGTTATTCCAGCGTTTGAAGAAGTATAAACTCCGCTTGAATCCCAATAAGTATACTTTTGGTGTTCGCTCTAGTAAGTTGTTAGGCTTTATTGTCAGTGAGAAGGGTATTCAAGTTGATCCCGCTAAGATCAAAGCAATACAAGAGATGTTTGTGCCCAAAACTGAGAAGCAAGTCAGAGGTTTTCTCGGCCGCTTGAACTATATCTCAAGATTTATATCACACATGATCGCCACATGTGCACCTATATTCAAGCTCATTCGGAAAGATCAGTCTTGTGATTGGACTGAGGATTTCCAGAAAGCTTTTAACAATATCAAAGAGTATCTGCTTGAGCCTCCTATTTTGTCTCCGCATGTTGAAGGAAAACTGTTGATCATGTATTTGAAGTGCTTGAAGAAAGTATGGGTTGTGTTCTGGGTCTGCAAGTAGAAACTGGGAAGAAAGAATGTGCAATTTACTACCTCAGTAAGATATTCATCGACTATGAGACTCGGTATTCTATGCTTGAGAAGACATGATGTGCTTTGGCTTGGGCTGCTAAGCGTATGTGCCGGTATATGTTGAATTATACTACTTGTTTGATATCCAAAATGGATCGAATTAAGTACATTTTTGAGAAGCCTACTTTAACTGGGAGGATCATCCATTGGCAGTCTGAGTATGATATTGAATATCGATCTTAAAAATCTATTAAATATGGTGTCTTGGATGACCATTTGGCTAGGTTGACCTTCAAATTGTTCAAACAATATGGATGAATATGAAACTTGCATTATGGGGCTTGAAGAAGCCATTGATCTCAGAATTACGTATATTGACGTCTACGGAGATCCAGCTTTGGTTGTGAATCAGATCAAAGGTGAATGAGAGACAAATCAACCCAGTTTGATACCATATAGAGATTATGCAAGGAGGATATCAACTTTCTTTACAAAGGTCGACTTTCATCATATTCCTTGAGATAAAAACCGGATGGAAGATGCTCTTGCAATGTTAGCTTCAATGATTATGGTAAATTTTGGAATGAAGTTCCCAATTTGACTGTGATGCGTCTTGATAGGCAAACTCATGTATTTGCCATTGAAGAAGTCAAAGATGGAAAGCCATGGTATTATGATATCAAATGTTTCCTCCAAAGTCATATTTACCCGTTTGGGGAATCTTTAAAAGATAAGAAGACTTTGAGAAGATTAGTTGGTAACTTCTACCCGAATGGTGACGTGCTTTATACGAGAAATTTCGACATGGTTCTGCTCAGATGTGTGGATAGACACGAAGTAGACCTATTGATGACTCAAGTCCATGAAAGTTCCTTTGGTACTCATTCCAACGGACATGCTATGGCAAAGAAGATGTTGAGAGCATGTTACTATTGGCTGACAATGGAATCTAACTGTTGCAAGTTTGTGAAGAAATTCCTTAAGTGTCAAATTTATGCAGATAAGATTCATGTTCATTTGACACTTTTGAATGTCATTTCCTCTCCATGGCCCTTTTCCATGTGGGGAATTGATATGATTGAGCCCAAATCATCAAATGGACATCAATTCATTTTAGTGGCTATTGACTACTTTACAAAGTGGGTTGAAGCAGTATCATATGCAAATGTGACCAAGCAGGTGGTGGTCCGATTTATTAAGAACTAAATCATGTGTCGTTATGGCGTGCCAAGTAAGATCATTACTGATAATCGATCGAACTAGAATAATAATATGGTGGAAGCTCTTTGTAAAGACTTGAAGATTTCACATCATAATTCTTCTCCCTACATACCTCAGATGAATGGGGTTGTTGAAGTTGCAAACAAAAATATTAAGAAGATTATTCAGAAGATGGTTGTGACATACAAAGATTGGCACGAGATGCTCCCATTTTATTTGCATGGGTACCGTACATCCATCCGCACTTCAACAGGGGAAACCCCTTTCTCTCTTGTTTATAGCATGGAAGTTGTGCTCCCCGTGGAGGTTGAGATCCCATCATTGTGTGTATTGATGGAAGCCAAGTTTATTGAAGTTGAATGGTGCCAGACCAGATATGATCAGTTGAATTTGATTGAAGAGAAGAGATTGACTTCCATGTGTCATGGTCAGTTATATCAGTAAAGAATGAAGAAAGCTTTTGATAAGAAGGTCAAGCCTTGTGTGTTCAGAGAAGGTGACCTTGTGCTTAAGAAGATTCTATCTTTCAAACCTGATTCTAGGGGCAAATGGACTCATAATTATGAAGGCCTATATGTTGTTAAGAGAGTCTTTTCAGGCGGTGCATTGATTCTTACAACTATGGATGGTGAAGAGTTCACTCGTCCTGTGAACACCGATGCAATTAAGAAATACTTTACCTACAAAAAAAAATAGCTCGCTAAGTTGAAAACCCGAAAGGGCGGCTTAGGCAAAAATGAGCGTCTCGGTGGATTGAAAACCCGAAAGGGAGATCCAGGCAAAAGTTAGAGACATAAAATAGAAAATTTATCTCGGTAGGTTGAGTACCCCACCTTAGAGAAATCAAGGAAAAAATTAGGGATTAATGCAAGTAACTGCATCCGCACGGTCCTGATCTTAGAAGCAGTTTTGAGCAATCATTTGGTTCGGATTTCTCATTCTCAACTGAAAACAAGCACACAAAGGATTTCAAAGTTGGTAGGGAGAGTAGTGGTCATTGTATTCAATGTAGCCATTTTCCATGTAAATTACCATTTTCAAACCTTGTAAAGATCCATGGAGTCTCACATTTGTGGACTACCATTCTATTTAATAAAGTTGAGATTTTATCCAATTATTTCATATTCTTATTTGTTTCTGTTTTAAAATTGATTTTTTATGATGATCATTTTGAAATAAATAAATCAATGAACAATCATTTTTCTTAAATAATAAGGCATTTACTTTAAGAATAATCTATTTCAAAAAGGAATGTCAACAACAATCTAAAGAATGGTAAGTCTGGATGTGTGAAGCATTGTGGTCATCCCCGAGCAGTTGTTTGATGACTTTATCCTCTACAACATTTCGTTGTTCCTCCTCAGCATTGGTTGACGAGTTGCTCCTCAAGCAATTTATCATCCCAAGTAGAGCTGATGTGTTGTTCCCTTTTGCAATTCATCCTTCCCCAGTTGAGGCATTCATGTTTTTGCATTTCTCAGTTTGTATATTGGTGAATGAACTCTGGATTATCGTGAAACATTTATTTGGTCTCCAGATCCCCAACACATTTATTTGTGTGTTGTATAGCCATGATAGTTTCTCCCCTACATGAGTCTACATATCCGGTTGCTATCTTGGTACCTTGGAATTGGTTTACTTCTCAATCTCCAAGGAGAGTCTGATAATGTGTTTCCCTTTCAAGGAAGTTTTTACTGATCATTGTATCCTCGTGTAGCCTTTGATTTGTCCTAGCAGATTGTTGTATCCCCAGTGAAGCCCCACAGAGATGCTTTCGGAATCCCCATTAGATCGTATGGTTCTCCCCACTCAGAGTTTTACCTCTTATTGTGACTTGAGACCCCAACAGAACTCCATCTTCTGATAAAAGATTTCTTCCTTCAGGCAATATTTGGTTCTGAGCAGTATTGGTGATGTCCCTTGTAGGATTGTCTCCCATTTAATATGGTGTTGACTTAAAATTCCCCACGGTGGTGACTTATTGCTCTGATAAGGATCCTCAACAGATCCCTCTTTATCCATAACACTTTAGGTTGGATGCATGTTCTCCATGCCTTTCCCTAGCCATAATTGATTTAGATTAATGTGTTCTCATTCTCTCTTGAGTTGTGGTTGTGCACCATCCCTAGGATTTAAATATTATTTTGAGTTAGGATTTATATCCTCGGTGATTTATTTTCACCCCTAGCAGGTTCTGCCGTTGGTGTTTCCATCTTGTCGAGATTAGCCGAGTATCTAGTTGTGATGATTCAGATCTTCGTTATTTGTATCCTTTGTGCTAGTTTGTCAGCATAATCATATACATACTCATGCATATGCATGCATAAACATAACATCAGATATTTCATTATGCGCATTTATCACATTGACCTTTCTTCTAATCCCCTGCTTTGGTGATATCATTCCCCGTGCAGATTTGGTGTGTCTGTCCTCCTTCAATTATAGAGTGTCAGTCCCTTAAGTAGAAAGATTTTATCCTTTCTCCTTCCCCACTGAGTTCTTTCCTCTTGGATGATTGTTATTTCAGTCTCCTCCCTAGTTCATTATCTGGATGGAACCACTCCCATTGAGTTATATCCTCATTGGGTTGAGTCTTGTTTGACCATTTCTTTCTAGTCCTTACCTAGATAGATCTTTTGATCCCCCAAGAGTTTATTACCCAGTAACTGGTAATATTCTTCTTGATATTGAGTACTTTACTTGTGTTAGTTTATCCAATAACCGGTAAAAGGTAATTTACTTCTTTATTTCTCTCCCGCGGATTCATTTTTTTGTTTCCCCAACAAGTATATCCTTGATATGTTCATCTTAACCAGTGACGGATATTATTACTGTTTGGTATTCTACCCAGTAAAAAGGTAGTTGTAGTTCCTTCTTTCCCCAGAAAGTTTATCCTTAATATTTTCACCTTAATTGGTGACGGGTTTTCTCTTTTTCTGATATTCTACCCAGTAAAAAGGCATTTGTAATTCCTTCTTTCCTTGGAGAGTTTATCCTTGATATGTTCACCTTAATCGGTGACAGATTTTCTCTTTTTCTGGTATTCTACCCAGTAATCGGTAATAGTAATTCCTATTTGCGGTATTCTGCTAAGTAATTGGTAGATATAAATCCTATTATCCCCTTTTGAATTTATCCTTGATATGTTCACTTTGATCGGTGACAGATACTCTCTCTTTGGTATTCTAACGTGTAACCGGTAGTTATAAATCCTATTTTCCCTGGTAGTCTATCCTTTATATGGTCACTTTAACCGGTGACAAATATTCTTCCTTTGAGTTTATCCTTGATATGTTCACTTTGACTGGTGACAGATACTCTCTCTTTGGTCTTCTGCCCAGTAACAGGTAGTTGTAAATCCTGTTTGGTTTCTTTTTCCCAACAGGTTATTCTTACCCAATAACTGGTAATGGATATTCCTCATTTTTCTCAACGAGTCATCCTTGATATGTTTACCCTAACCGATAACGGATGTCCCTATGTCCGAGTGTATTATCTTCCTACCCAGTAACCGGTAGTAGATAATATATCTCTTTTACTCATGTGTTGAAGTTTTTCTTCCCCGGTTGAGTTTGGTTTCGTATTTCTTTGAGAAATCGAATCCCTTTTTGGCATTTGGGTATTTCAGCCTCGTTATGATCTACACATTTCCCCGGCGGGTGTTTCTTCCTATATTGGCGTTATCCCAATACATGCAGATTCCTTGTCCCTGGTCTGAGTCTTTCCACTGATTTATTTTCATGGAAAATCCCCTTGTGTCTCCAGCAGTTTTCAAGTCGTAGCCTGACCTATACATAACTTTCATCCCTAGAGTCTCTGTCTCCCCAGTGAGTATTCCTTATGGAATGCATTTTGCTCCTATGGACTTTAACTTTCCCCAGATTATTTTCCTTTGTGACAGTATATTTCCCACAAAGATTATTTTTTCATTCGTATTATATGCATCATGTGGTCTCTTAGGGACCAAAATTTGTTTCTTGATGTTGTTATTTAAGTCCATTCTACTAAGTTGATACGAAGATTTTAACCTTCACATCCTCAGCTAGAATGTCCTTAAATAGGGGCAGCTGTAAGACCCTAATTTTGACCCTAAGATCCCTCATGCTATCTCATCATTTGCATTGGCTTTGGGATCACACCTTGACATCCTCTTTACCCCTTATTCATTGGGTTTGCATTGGGAGAGATCACCAAGCACTTTTGATTGTACCATAATTTGTATTTCTTTGTTTACTAACCAAAATACCAAAACTATGTCTATGTGTAGCTTTGTTTTTTTTGTAGGTGTGTGTGTGTGTGTGTGTGTGTGTGTGTGTGTGTGTGTGTGTCCATTTGTGCCTCAGAAAGCTCACATCTAGGATTTGAGGCCCTCAATGCAATTGATAAATCAAGGAAAGGTTCACAATGGTTATAAGTATCATATATGGATCCCCATGTTCTTTATTTATCATTTTTATCAACAATTCATCAAGAGTTTGAAGCTTGTTTGCCTTGGAAGCCCTAATTCATCTGGGTATCTTGTGTGACTTCCTCAGCAAGTTTCTTCATAAATTGATCAAATATATCAAGGTATGATCCATTATAATTCATCTCAATCATACATGATTCCCCATGAGCCCCAAAGATCAAAGTAACTTCAAGTTTGTAGGTTGGTTCAAGGAGGTTGACCAGAGAAAGTCAACTGGTCAAATCTAGGGTTCCCTAGACCCTATCTCCTACAATTTTTGTCATATGAAAATGATTCTAAGAGAACCGTCACTCTTTATGACATTCCAAACAACTTTCATGTTGGCATCAAGAGCTAAGTGTGCTTGGAAAGTCATTTTTTATGATGAAAGATTATAGGTCATTTTGTATGTGCCCTAGATGGAAGGTCAACTTCCAAGAACCATAACTTGCTCAATTTTTATGATATGAAATTCATACAAGGGTATGTTCCAAGAGGAAACATTATAGGTCATTTTGGGCCATCATCATTGAACAAGCAATTTTCCTCAACTTCTAAAACCCATAACTCCATCATGAAAGATTCAAATGGTGTCAAATTTGTGACCAAATTGAATAGGAATGAAAGATCTACAACTTTGGTTAAGAAACCATTTTCATTGGAAGCTAATAGCAAAAGTTATTCAAGGTGAAAAAAGTGATCATTTGACTTTATACTTAGAATTGTTTCAACTATGTTTGATTTTTCCAACTTCCACCTCAAAATTCATCATGATACAAGCTCCAAATGGAAAAGTGTTCAACAGAAAAATTGTCCCCCTTCAAGCTACCTTTCCAAAGAGTCCAAGATCATGGCATTTTGTGAATTTTTGAAGGACTTGTGCATGGTTGCATTGCATGGTCCCATTTGGATGATTCTCATGACCAAATTTCAAATACATTTGCATGGCCTCATGTTAAGCTTTTAGCATCACTCATGCACGATTTTGGACCTTTTCTAATCATTTCATGGTCCTATCACACGCCCGTGCAAGCATGCACATGAGAATTGCTTATTTTAGACAAGTTATCGAAGTGTGTCGAAGTCAATTGCCAAGCCTATAAATAGAACTCATCCTTCTCAGAATCAAGGACACCTTGCCCAAGCTTTGCTCCTGCAACCTTCCCACCCTCCATTGATAATATAATCTTGAAGATTTCAAAATATCTCCCTATTTTAAAAACCTTCTTTGATTGTGTTTTTCAACTTAGACATATTTTAAAGATTAGAAACTTTGGCCTTATGCCATTGAATTTTTAAACTTTTTCTTAAATCAAACTTGTGAATGAACTTAACCATATTGACTTTAATTTTAAAAAAGACAAAAAGAACTAACAACCCCATTCAAGTATTTGGCCTTTTGTGCCTCTTCTGTTAAACTTTTGATAAAAATTAATTCACCAACTTCTTTGAAATTTTTACCACGAACTACGGGGTTTTGATCCCTCATTTTTATGTTGATACGTATGTGTAATACCGAAGGTCTTGTCAAACACAAAAATATAATCAACGAATTATTTTCTCATCCCCCCACTCTATATTTTTATCAAACATCATTTTGACCAAAACATTTGCACACAAAAAAGAGCTCATTTGGAGTACTTAGGACACTTTGGATGCTAACACCTTCCCTTTGTGTAACCAACCCTCTTACCTGTAATCTCTGACATTTTATTAGTTTTGGTTTGAAAACTTCTTATCTTTAGGTTTTGTTCGTACTTTTTCCATTTTCCTTTGGAAACAATAAAAACGTTGTGGCGACTCTGGTTTTATTGACGTCAAGTTTATGCATAACTTGAGGGTCATGAATTTACCACTACACAATCAAAGGAAAGAATCAAGATGGTTAAAGTATGCATTGCAATTCATATTATATATCTTAACGACGCATAAATGATCATGTATATTCATCTCAAAGTTTCTTACAACATATTACATTAAGCCTTTTAATCCATATCATGACAAACAAGTTTTTAGCACTTTCAGCACAGGTGTAATCGGTTACACAAAACTTGTAACCGATTAAAGGTACGAAAACTTTGTTTTTTCTTAAAAGATGTAGCCAGTTACAACATTATGGTAATCAATTACCAGCGAAGAAGTAGCTTTTTTCACTAATTTGTTTCATTCCTAAAGATTTCATTTTTTCATGGAGCTGTTCCAAACGTTTGTATTCATTCAAAGGGATTCCTATTGACGTATATAAGGTTTATACATCAGCAAAACGAAAAACAACTCTTTCAAAATATAGTTTTAAAATCAATTCAAACAAAGTTGTTAAGTGTTCATATATTTTCAAATGAAACTTTGTTCATAAACTTTCACATCATTTAAACAAGTTTCATTCATATCATTTCTGAGCAATTAAGTGTATATGTTTGTATTACGATCAAAGAGAAAGAGAAGAGTCAAAATTTTCATATATATTGTAACGCAAACAAGTCAAAAGTGATACAAACTCAAGAATGAAATATGTATTTTGTGATCATCAAGTTATCAGTGATTGTTGTAAAAAGGTCATTTGAATTGGTTTGATTCAAAGTCTAACATAGTTGTTGTGTTGTTGGAAATCAAGAAAATTGTGTGCTTCTTTGTTATTTTTAGAAGATTGTAGAAGAAGTTTAAGTTTGATGCTTGTACAAAGATCTAACAATAGTGAAAATCTCTCATAGAGTGTGAGGGAATTAGATGTGCCCTTGATTGATAAGTAAAACTAGTATATAATTCTCCGTGTCTTTTATTTTACTGCACTTTACTTTCTACACTTTAATTTTCTGTTATTCTTCATTCAAAATAGCCCTGACATCTTATTATAAACCAAACAATTATAAAAAAAAGGAACTTGCTTAAATATAAAAACAAAATTCAATAAGTCTAATTCACTCCTCTTAAATTATGCATTCTATACTTACAAATGATAGTAAGAAAAAGACTTCTAGCAATCTTGAGAAAAAGGAAAGTTGTTGTTTTTGTCATAGTTTCATGAAATATTATATATATAATATTTGTGAATTGGATGAGATCGAAATATATCCTGATATTCTCATGTATTAAAGGATTGTTGTAATCTTACTTTTTTTTACGGTAAATATATTTACAAAAATGATATTCGTACACTATAACATACACCTACATAGTATTTTACGGTTCACCAATACGATAAACAATGAAATATTATAATATTAAATATTTTTAATATATATATATATATATATATATATATATATATATATATATATATATATATATATATATATATATATATATATATATATATATATATATATATATATTAGATTAAATGATATTGATATAAAATTGTGTGATTCATTAACTTCATAACTTCATAACTTCATTAATCAATATTTTACATTTTATTAACCAACTTTGTTTATCGTTAAAAATTAGTTTTAATATCTGGACGTTTATTAACCAACCTCATAACTTCATTAATATATTTTTTTACGTTTCAATAACCAACTTTGTTTTACTTCTAAAAAATATTTTTAATATCTGAACGTTTATTAATCAATTTTTTACATTTTATTAATCAAATTTATTTTATTACTCAAATGCATTATTCACGGTCATTGTTCACATAAAATTCACGTATTGTTCATAAATAGATTTTTTTTATTTAAAAAAAAATATTATTCATCGTATAAATACGATGAATAGTATATACAATATAAATATTGGTGTATGATGATGGTGTAAGAATAACACTGTTGATATATTTAATAGATTAAATTATGTGTTTTTTAGACACACTATTAATTATGTGCGTTCCATGGTATTTTTTTTTTTGCTTTTGCATGTCAAATCTAAATAGAATTGACATGCTTGTTTGCGATCTCTAATATTAGATAAAGAGTTTTTATATGATTTTTTAACGTAAATTTTGAGTTTAGAGTCTCACATAGAAATAACATTATGCTGGGGTTTTCTAACATCTTATGAGGTGTTTGCAGGTTCTTTTTTAGGCTACCAAATTATAAAAGAGCCGAACTGAAAGTATAATTGAAAATACATGGAGACAGAAAAATCGTGAGAGTTAGAGTTAAATATGCCAATGAAATTTTAATACAAAAACTGCTAAATATTGGTATAATAATAATACCCTCTTTTGCTTCTAATAAAGTTAATCTAATTCGATGCATTGTATGCACTAAATATGGATATCTATCTTAGTAGGTTTGTCACATTGTGCAAATATTTTCCCTTACAAAAATCACAAGACACATATGTCAAAACGATGCAATCAGTCACCATCTTTGGAACCGTGGAGAAAGGATGTTTACCTTAGTTGACATCCTAATAATTTAGTAGTTGAAATTTATTTTTAATACATCACAGTCCCAAATTTGAATTTGAGTTTTTTTTAACGGATGTCTCTGAATATCTATCACCTTAACCGATTTAACATAACAAAGTAAATTTGGTTGAGATGGTTTTGACAATGGATTTTGAGCATAAACTTTATTCGTTATTTGTTTATTTAAAAAATTAATAATTTTGTAAATAATTTAATATTTATGCTAATGTTATTTAATATTATAAAAACTATATATAAAAAACTCTAATTTTGTAATTTTAAGAGTTCAATTTAATTTTCATTTTGGACAGCTAGATTATTTGGAATGGCCAGACAAAATAATAGAAATTTCTATCAAACACGTATACGCCTATCTTTGGAAATCCTACAATATCTATGACAATATTACACCCCCCCTACAAAAAAAATTAGTGAAACAATAAAGAAAATTAGTGAAATTTGCACATTTTGATTGTTTTCAAAATCTACCGTAAATATATATATTTTTCTACAATCAACTACGATAATTAACAGTAAGTAAGTATTCTTTTTTCTTTATATATGTTTTTAATGTCATGTGACTTTTTAACTTTTATTTTAATTATTTTAAATCAATATATTTATTAAATCCAAAGAATTAAAATTGCAAAATAAAAATTTAGCCTTCCAAGAATTCAAACAATAGAACTTGGCATACATGAGAGATACCTTACCTTAGCTACATTTTTTTGTTTAATTCTTCATCATGATATATAGTTATTGATACATCATGTGTTTTAATTAGAAATCTCAAACATTCATAATTCAATTTCATATTCATCCCTTTCAAACCACAAACCTTATCATTTAGTTGTCTCAAAGTCGTTTTTCTATGTGGTGGCGAGGCGTATTTTTACTTTTAAGTAGAAGTTTCATAATCTTTTTTTGTTAGATTAATTTATTAATCGATTAAATATGACTCATGTAAATTAAAAATTGATTTAAATAAAAGATACTTTAATATAATTATTTAGATTAATGGATAATTAAGTCAATAAAATTTTTTATTTTGGATTTCAAAATAAAATTTAAATAACTTTTCTTTTCTCCATGACTATTGGAAAATAATTATTAGGATAAGATGTGATTATTAAATAAAATATCTATAAGTAGATATCATTAGAAAAGCAACTAATTTTTCTCATTCTTTCTATTTATTTCACAAATAAAAAATAAAATTATCTTAATCATCAATATATATATATATATATATATATATATATATATATATATATATATATATATATATATATATATATATATATATATATATATATATATATATAAAAGAAAGAAGAAACCCTTTGCCATGATATGATAATGGCATAATGGCTCGACGTCTTTTTCAATCCACATTTCGTTGTTATACCACAAATATGTATATATGTTACAATTATATGTGTTGTTTTTGTCTATTTGATTATAGGCATAAAGCATCAATAATAAATATTATTATATGGTAGATATATGCATGTTAATAAAATTGAACATGCAATGTACATATGAAAACATGCCTACACTTTTTATACAACATACAGTGCATATGCATGTTTCTACTGCAAAATAAATACACTAAGCACAGAAGGAATTGCAGAGAGTTATATTTTCATATTATATACAGTTCTTGTGAAAGGTGTATAATATTTTAATAGCCTACTTTCCAATTCGAAACGCTATGAATTATGAATTATAAACAGGTTCCTTTATTTGAAATTATTATCATTGGTAAAGAGATACACTTGTTAATTAAATCTTTCAAGTGTTGTAAAGGTGGTCTGAATTTTTTTTATTTTCCGGAATAGAAGTTAACTGATTTATTATTGTGTGTAAATGGATTCTAATAATTGTTCAGTTGGTATGGTATATATACGAATCTTCATAAATCATTTTGGCCAATATACTAGTTGAAGAGTAAAATTGGAACGTTATGTGTAATTTATGTTTACACCATAAAATTTGCTGATCAATTTTTATCCGTACTAGTGTTTAAATGATTTGTATATACTTTAGTAAGTTTAGGCCTTATATTGATGAAATTAAAATTTTGAAATTTTAAATTATGAATTTGTTGATTATCAAAGTAGTTGAATCTATTAAAGATTGTAATTTTAAATTATACAAATTCCTAAAAGTGTGTACTCTATAAAATATCATTTAGAATTATTTATGAATTTTAATCATAAAAGTGGTCAAATTCATAAAAGGTTACAATTGAATTTTAATTATGGACTTCAATATATTATTTAATTTTGAAGTGAAAAGTGTGCTTTATAATTTATAATTATTTGAGTTATAAATTTGTTAATCACCAAAGTGGTTAAATTAATTAAAGTTTATAATTCTAAATTATGCAATGTGAATAAAATATTTGTTTTCAATAAACTTATTATTACAAGACATATATAGATTATCCAAAAATGGATTATGATTTATAATTAATAAAATTAAAATATTTGTTGACATACTTGTTGCATATCCAAAGATAGACATGCATGTTTTAATTGATTTTATTGTTCATTAAAGTATGTATATTTAGCATCATTAAAATTTATTGAAATGTATTTAAGTTTTTACTCAAAGGTGAACTTTGATACATGTTTAAAGATGGTTAGTTTGAATCTATGAAAGTTAATCAAATCATTAACGTAAGATCATGTGTTAAATATTTGTGGTTACTAGTATGGTGTTATGGACTTAGACATGACACTGATAATAAATGAGAAACTTTCGGCCATTGCGGATGACAATACAGAAGAGAAATGTCTCTCTTAGAGACATAGGAAATGTTCAATAGGTTGTCTTTGAACTTGATTAGAAAGGACAATGTCTAGGTCCATTTGTAAAGTTTCTCAAAAGTCGTGGTAAATATGAACAGTGTATTATGTCTGGCACACCATAACAAAATGGTGTGGCTGAGAGGCGGAATCATACTCTCATGAATATGGTTAGGTCAATGGTAATGTGCAATTATCATTGTGGACTTATGCATTAAGGATCACTGTGTATTTGCTTAATAGGATTCCTTGCAAGGTAGTTCCTAAGACTCATTATGAGCTACGGGCAAGAAGGAAACTTAGTCTAAGGCATCTTCATATTTGAGGATGCCAAGTGGAAGTAAGGGCGTATAATCCACATGAAAAGAAGCTTGATGAAAGAACCGTTAGTGATTTTTTCATTGGGTATCTTGAAAATCAAAAGGGTGTAAATTTTGTTATCCTGATCATAGTTGTTCGATTTATTGAAAATGGTCAGTTCAGTGGGAGTGAGAAATCACACAAAGTGGATATTATGGAGACTTGTGAAGAATCTTATTCTCCTAAAGAGTCTTCCCAGATTGTTGTCCATTTGGTAGTGGTACCATCATACAACACAAATAGATAACAAATTAATATTCAAAACCCACAAAATGAACATATAGTTGATGAACCGATTGACAATGTGCAAGTCACAAATATGCAAGAACAAATGAATGAAGAAACACAAGAAATAATAGTAAGAAGGTCAGAAAGGCTGAAATTCTGGTATCAGATATAAGATGTCGAAGGTAATGTCACGACACTAATATCTGGTTATAAACAATGGGTAAACAGAAACAGAATGATAAAGCAAATAACACAAGCAATTGTTAACCCAGTTCAGTGCAACTCACCTACGTCTGGGGGCTACCAAGCCAGGAAGGAAATCCACTAAAATAGAATTAGTTCAAAGACTATCCGTACACTTCACCAAGTTACAGTCTTTCTCACCTAATCTCTACCCATGCAATTTCTACCTAAGCACTCTTAGATATGAGAACCCACTCACTTCCCTTACAATCACACACCCGTGATTTTAAACAACAATCCCTTGTGAAAAGAAAATACTTTTCAATTACAATATTCTTGATTTTACTTCACAGTTTCAATCAAGAAGACACACTCTTGATCTTGCTTCAAAGCTTTGATCAAGAAGACAAATCAGTCCAATTCAATCATCAATGGATGACTTGAATGACCTACAGACACAAACCCTAGCTCTCTCTCTAAATTTCGCTCAGTCTTGGTTGTGTGTACAATCAGGTTTTCTAAGTCCCTTTTTATAGAAGTATTGGACACCTTGAAAACCCTAGATATATTTTCCAATCAAATATTTTCATATCAGCTGTAAAGATCTCCTTGGAAAATAAACAAATCTGGTTGATATCCCTGATAGAATGCGCCAGCTAGCCATATCTTCAATCAACCAATGATTGCCACCAATTATGCAATCACAAAACACCAGACATTCATACTGAATGTTCTGTGTACAGGATGTCATGACATCGGGTCTGACATTTGGAAAAATCCTGCATAATCCAGTTTCCTTTTATAGCAGGTACAGCCATATCAGTTACCATGACAATGAGTATGTCAACTGAAACAATCCTACAACATACGTCTTCCATATAAGCTCCAGCAGGTACAACCAATATCAGAAGCCTTGTCAATGTATGTGGCATTCTGAAACAATCCTGCTTGCATATGTTCTTCAACTCCAGCAGGTACATAGGATATCTTATGTTAAGACATCACACATGACATCTTGTGAACACTCTTTGTTTTACCAAAATTGCTGCCAACACTTAGAATCAACAAACTCCCCCTTTGGCAAATTTTGGCTAAAACATATATCTGTCCTTTTTGTTTACAAGGTAAACTATCAGTAGTTAAACCACATAACAGTAGTTTAATCAGCAGCAAAAGCAAAACAATTACTAGCTATGGCTACTAGCAATACATACATGCACAAGGGTACTTCTCCTCCCCCTAAATCTGTGCAACAATCAACAGAATTACTAGTTATGGATGCAACTAGTAAGACACACAAATGCACAATGCACAAGGGTACTTCTTCTCCCCCTAAATTTGTGCATTCATAAAAAACAGCTATTGTAACTCCAGCACTTGTACCAGCCAGAATGTCATATTGACATCTGCTTCAACATCAGCACCTGTGCACCATATCAATAATAGTTGTCCTTCTGATCAGCCACATCCAACTTCCATATCAAGCACTTCTCCCCCTTTTTAGTCAAAATTGACCAAAGGTGACCAATCAGACAAAATAAATGTCTATTAGTCTAGCAGAGAAAGTTAAAACTGATGTTATAACATTAAGCATGTTAAAACAAAATATTCAGGAAGAACACAACATCATTATACACAGCAGACAACTGAGATAATGAACAAATCCAAGGAACTCATTAAGAGCCCTAAATATTACATAACAGGCATCAAGAGGACTGCCATAAAATACAAAAACAAACAAGACAACAACCTTCCAAACAGCAACCCAACTTCCACCACACCTTCCAGCACCCCTCCAAGTCTTCTATACAGCCAGGGACAATTAATCAGAAGAAGAAGAATCATCTTCACCTTCATCTTCATCTTCAGCTACACCTTCAGAGTCTTCTGAGCTTTCAGAACTGGACTGGGATCTTGTATTTGAGTCCTTTCCAGCTTTCTCTAACTCCTCCTTTTCAAGGCTACAGATAAGAGCTTCCAAAGATTCTTTTCTTGCCTTGGCCACCTTCATACCTTCCTCCAATTCCTTGCAGGTATCTTCCAATTGCTTAATTAGGCTCCCTTGAGATGCAGGTTCCCTTCTGCAAGATGTCATAACAACATCATTGACATGACTGCCCCCAAAAAGCTTATAGTGAATTGATAGAGGAGTCTTTCTCCTACTTGGAATATCACTTGTACTCAGGATTCCTGGTTGTTGACTCAGGATGATGCCACAGATGATAGATGGGAATGTAATGGGCAACTTTACAGCATTGGTGGAGGCATGTTTGATGGTTTGATCAAACACAAACTTTCCCAAAATTGTAGTTTTTCTTAGTTCCAATGGCATGAATGATCCTCCCAAGAGCAATGGAGATGGTAGATATGTGATTAGTAGGTACCCAATTTGCTGAACCAATCTTATGCAGAATGGCATATTTCACAGTGAGCTTACTAGCTGATAGGTGTTTCCTACTAGGCCATTCCTTAACTTGGCCAGCTGTAATAATTCTACAGACCTTATTGTCTGCGGTCTCTAGATCTACTCCTTCATCAGTTCCTCTCCCTAGGAACTTGTTGATGATACTAGGTGAAAGTTTCACACACTTACCCTTTACAAAAACTTTGCAGCCCTCCCTGCTGCTACTTTCAGATAGCTCCTCAGGGATGTTCACAATGAATTCTTTGACCAACCCCTTATAGCACTGAGGCAGAGCAATCACAGTTTTCATAAGACCAGCTGTCTTAATTAACTTCATGACTTCCTTTACTTCACTTGCTTTTTTTCCCAATTCTCTTTCAACTGCTACCCTTCTTTGAGTCACAAACTTCCATTTGGCAGCACCACCTTCCACGTGAAATGAGATATTGTCAAGATGAATAGCAACCACTTTGTTTAGAGACTTCTTTACAGGCTTCCTTTTAACATGGGAAATGTCTGAGACATCATATTCGACATCCTCATCAGATTCAGAACTCTCACTCTCCTTCATCTTCCTGACCTCTACTTTACTCCAAGTCTTGGAGGGACCTATACCAACAACCCTTTTCTCCTTCCTACCTGTCCTTATCTCAGCCATACTCTTCCTTTTTCTCAGTCTATTAGCTACACTTGTTTTCACCAGATTGACCAACATGTCATCTTCTTCCTCAGACCCTTCTTCCTCAATGTCTTGAGCAGTGTCAGGGGACATACTAGGTAAGTTTCTTCCAAGAGAACATAGTCCCTCAGCAACTACTTCCTTTTTTGTTTTAGATGAGTCACCATCTTTCTTAGCTCGGGTTTCCACCTCAGGTGAGGGGTTCCTTCTGGACAGAGGGGTAAAAATGTCCTTAACTCCATGCTCTTCATTCAGTATCCTAGTAACTAGGTTTCTTATGATGCGATCAGTAGAGTGCATGTCCTCTTTATCGGGCGATTCTTCAGGAGTGTTGCCTTGCTTAGCTCTAGCCATGGACGGGGAGCATGGAAAGTCACCTGGTATCATACGCAGAGGGGTTGCGTCTATCAACTCCTCTTCTAAAAATTTCATGGAGGAAGTTCTAGATGTTGACGGATGTTGAGACATGTTGTTGAACTTTTGAGAAAACTTTCTTTGCCCTAGCAAAGGTTCTTTGAGAAGTTTAATGAGGATGGAAAGAATTATGTTCAGGCAGAGTGTGCATATGAAATAGATGTTATTTCCAATACTAGGAGATGATTCATTATTAATGTGGCTTTTTCTTTTTATTGGACAAACAATATTTTTCTTGCCTTTTCCACTCCACATTAATTGCCATATTTTCTCAAGAAGCCAAGCCCCTAATTTTCCCTTTTCCTCATACAAGTCCTTTGCAGTCAGGTTGTCATAATACAATGTCATAGCATCGAGTGTGACATTGTAGATAATTCTCAGCAATTTCATCCACCCTGGTTGAGCATTGTTGTTTTCAACTGACATAGTTCCTTGTGTCTCAGTTCCAGCAAAGCTCTTACTAACTTCAGACTTCATACCACCAGTCATGTGTTCAGGTGTTTATGCCATCATGACCTTTTCTTCCTTGAGGTTAGGTATTAGCACCCTTATCTGACACTTTTCCTTTCCCTTGATGATTCTTCTTGCAACTGTACTCATCTTAGAGGGGTTATCCATTTGAGAGCTTCATATGTAGCAATTGTCCTTGGTCCCGATTCCTCTCATGATTACTTCATTCTTTATGTCTAGGATTAGACATTCAGTTTTGGTGAAGTTAACATTCAGACCTTGATCACACAGTTGGCTAATGCTTATGAGGTTTGCGGTTAAGCCTTTGACTAGTAGAACCTTGTCAAGTCTAGGTACTCCAAGGCAATCAAGCTTACATGTTCCCTTGATTTCACCTTTTGCTCCATCTCCAAAGGTTACATGACTTATAGTATGTTGATGCAGATCAGTTAGCAGGTCTTGGTTTCCAGTCATGTGTCTAGAGCATCCACTATCAAGGTACCATTCTTCTTTGGCTGAGATTCTGAGTGGAATGTGAGCTATCAGACTTGTGTAATTAGTCTTTGGGACCCATTTCTTTTTGATGATAGGCATGTGATGTTTGGGTCTGAATTGATGGTGATCCTGATGATGAGCAGACCTGGGATAGCCATACAGTTTATAGCAGAAAGGCTTTAGATGACCAAATTTCCCACAGTGATGGCATCTCCATCTTTGGTGTTTTCCTTTCAACTGTTTTCTCCTTTGATGTTGTGACATGTGATGTGACATCACAGGTTTTTGAGTGCACTTAAGTTTGGCTTGAGGTTTGACACCAGTGTCACTGCTCTCAGGTTTTGAGTTATTATACCCAATGCCAGATTTGTCTCCTGTTATTTGTCCAGTTTGGAGAATCTTGTCTAAGGAGTCAGACCCATTGCTTAACATCCTTACATACTTGGTCATCTCTTCTAATTTAGAATTTTGAAATAAGACTCCAGTCTTCAAATTTGAGATGGTTTTAGCATGGTCTGCTTTCTCACTTTCCAGCTATGCTATCTTCTGATTTTCAGCTTGTGAATTTTTGTCAAGCTTAGCTTTCAGAACCACTGCTTCTGTTTGTAACTTGGAAATGGTTTCCAAGTATTCTATCTTCTCGTTCTCAAGTTGAGTAATTTCCTTCTTCTGGCTATCAACCTGTTTACACAGCTCTACACTTTTGTGACACAACTTTCTGTAGGTAGAGGCCAATTCCTCAAAGGTTACTTCACCATCACTTGACTCTTCATCAGATTGCCATCTTCCTGTCAAAGCAGTCACAAGATTTGCAGCCTCTTCAGTATCACTCTCATCAGACCATGTGGCAACAAGACTCATCTTCTGTTTCTTAAGGTAGGTCCCACATTCAGACCTGATGTGTCCAAACCCATCACATTCATGGCACTGAACCTCTTTTCCTTCTTTGGGCTTCTCATCTGTTCTTGCTTTTCTTCCAGCATTGTTGGATTTACTGATGTCAGACGAGATGTTCTTGACATTTGCCTTAGATCTGACATCCATTTTCTTTAACAATCTGTTAAACTGTCTCCCCAGCATTGCAACTTCATTGGCCCACTCTTTATCCACATCTTGACTGTTTTCCTCTTCTGTGTTGGAAACAAAGGCAATGCTCTTGATTTTCTTTTCAGTTCCCTCAATCAATCCCATCTCAAAGGTTTGGAGGAAGCCAATTAACTCATCTACCCTCATGTTGGAGATGTCTTGAGACTCTTCTATGGCAGTCACCTTCATTGCAAATCTCTTAGGGAGTGACCTAAGTATTTTTCTCACCAACTTTTCATCTGTCATCTTCTCTCCCAGGGCTCCTGATGCATTAGCTATCTCAAGGATACTCATGTGGAATTCATGAATGTTTTCATCTTCTTTCATCCTTAAGTTTTCAAACTTGGAGGTGAGCAGCTGAAGTCTAGACATCTTTACCCTAGAGGTGCCTTCATGAGTGGTCTTGAGAATGTCCCAAGCATCTTTGGCCAATTCACAGTTATTTACCAGCCTGAAAATATTCTTGTCAACACCATTGAATATTGCATTCAAGGCTTTATAGTTTCCAAGAGCAAGATCATCCTCCTCCTTGGACCATTGTTCTTCAGGCTTCTTCTCAGTAGTGGCTTCTCCTTCTTTAGTGACTACAGGGTGCACCCATCCTGTCAAGACAGCTTTCCAAGCCTTGTTATCAAGGGATTTTAAAAACGTTGCCATTCTAGGTTTCCAATAGTCATAGTTAGAACCATCCAGGATTGGTGGCCTATGAACAGATCCTCCATCTCTTTCCATTGTACCAGAAAGTATTGCCCCTAGATCTCACCCAGAACCAGAGCAGAATGCCTGCTCTGATACCAATTGAAATTATGGTATCAGATATAAGATGTCGAAGATAATGTTACGACACTGATATCTGGTTATAAACAATGGATAAACAAAAACAGAATGGTAAAGCAAATAACACAAGCAATTCTTAACCCAGTTCGGTGCAACTCACCTACGTCTGGGGGCTACCAAGCCAGGAAGGAAATCCACTAAAATAGAATTAGTTCAAAGACTATCCGTACACTTCACCAAGTTACAGTCTTTCTCACCTAATCTCTACCCGTGCAATTTCTACCTAAGCACTCTTAGATATGAGAACCCACTCACTTCCCTTACAATCACACACCCGTGATTTTAAACAACAATCCCTTGTGAAAAGAAAATACTTTTCAATTACAATATTCTTGATTTTACTTCACAGTTTCAATCAAGAAGACACAGTCTTGATCTTACTTCAAAGCTTTGATCAAGAAGACAAATCAGTCCAATTCAATCATCAATGGATGACTTGAATGACCTACAGACACAAACCCTAGCTCTCTCTCTAAATTTCGCTCAGTCTTGGTTGTGTGTACAATCAGATTTTCTAAGTCCCTTTTTATAGAAGTATTGGACACCTTGAAAACCCTAGATATATTTTCCAATCAAATATTTTCATATCAGCTGTAAAGATCTCCTTTGAAAATAAACAAATCTGGTTGATATCCCTGATAGAATGCGCCAGCTAGCCATATCTTCAATCAACCAATGATTGCCACCAATTGTGCAATCACAAAACACCAGACATTCATACTGAATGTTCTGTGTACAGGATGTCATGACATCGGGTCTGACATCTGGAAAAATCCTGCATAATCTAGTTTCCTTTTTATAGCAGGTACAGCCATATCAGTTACCATGACAATGAGTATGTCAACTGAAACAATCCTGCAGCATATGTCTTCCATATAAGCTCCAACACGTACAACCAATATCAGAAGCCTTGTCAATGTATGTGGCATTCTGAAACAATCCTGCTTGCATATGTTCTTCAACTCCAGTAGGTACATAGGATATCTTATGTTAAGACATCACACATGACATCTTGTGAACACTCTTTGTTTTACCAAAATTGCTGCCAACACTTATAATCAACAAAGGCAAAGAATACCAGTTATTTTGAAAGATTATGTTATTTATTTACTTGAACATGAATGCGTCTTGAGCATTAATGAGGATCTAGTCTCATTCGCACAAGCCAGAGAAAGTGACAACTCTGAAAATTTGGATCAATGTTATGAAAGAAGAGTTAAAATTAATGGATGACAATAATGTATAGGATATAGTTGAGTTTCATAAAGGATTAAAATGGGTTGGTTGTAAATGGGTCTTTAAGACCAAAAGAGGCTCGAAAGGCAATATTGAAAGATATAAAACTAGACTTGTCACCAAAGTTTTAACTCAAAAGAATGGTGTTGACTACAAAGAAACCTTTTCTCCTGTTTTAAAGAAGGACTCTTTGAGAATTATTTTGGATTTGGTGGCTCATTATGACTTAGAGCTGCACCAAAATGGATGTGAAGACCGCCTTTCTAAATGGTGACTTAGAGAAAGTTTAGTGTGTAAATTAAAGAAATCAATATATGGACTAAAGCAAGCTTCCAGACAATGGTATCTTAAATTTAACAATATTGTTTTGTCATATAGTTTTATATAGAATATTGTAGATCAGCGTATCTATACGAAGGCCAGTGGTAGAAAATACAATTTTGGTCTTATATATTGATGATATTTTACTTGATGTCGATGATTTTTCTTTGTTACATGATGTAAAGAAGTTTCTCTCCAATAAATTTGAAATGAAGGATATTGGTGAGGCATCATATGTGATAGGAATCAAATATTGTATTATAGATCACAAGGACTGTTGGGATTGTCTCAAAATGGCTCTATAAATAAAATGTTAGAGAGATTCATAATGAATAAATGCTCTACTGGGATAGTTCATATTCAGAAAGGGGACAAGATTAGTCAAATGCAATATCTCAAAAATGAATTAGAACAAAAAAATGGAGTTTATTCCTTATGCATAAGTGGTTGGGAGCTTGATGTATGCCCAAACATGTACTCGATCGGATATTAGTTTTTTCATTGGTATGTTGGATCGATATCATAGTAATCTTGGAATGGATCATATGAAAAGCTGCAAAGAAAGTTCATATGTACTTACACCAAATATTACAATCTCACAAATAGAAGGTCATGTCACCTTGAAATGATTGAATACTCAGATTTAAACTTTGTAGGATGTTTGGACTCAAGGAAATCTATATTTAAGATTTTTTTTCTCCTTAGTGGAGGAGAAATATTATGGAAAAGTTAAATTTGTGGCATGCTTTGAGGCCACAATTCAATTATTGTGGTTGTAAAATTTTACCATGGGACTTGATATTGTCAACAGTACAACTAGGCTGCTAAGAATTTATTGTGATAATTTTGCAACTGTCTTTTTCTCTAAGAATGATAAGTGTTTAAAGGGTGTTAAACATATGAATTTGA
The DNA here is from genome assembly GCF_024323335.1 of Lathyrus oleraceus. NCBI lineage: Eukaryota > Viridiplantae > Streptophyta > Magnoliopsida > Fabales > Fabaceae > Lathyrus > Lathyrus oleraceus. Next base: position 36,539,858 of record NC_066582.1, read on the forward strand.
AGTACTTATTAGTGAAAGAAGAAATGCATAAAGAAACAGTATCATTTGAACACATTGGTAAAGATTTAATGATAATGAATTTGTTAACTAAAGGTTTACCATCCAAGACATTTGTTAGCCATGTAGATGTTTATTGTGGAAATTGGTAAACAATAGCTGGTCCTCCCTAAGCCTAAAACTAAGGGTTACTTGCAAGATCGACCAGTTGATCCTAAGACATGTGCTAATGTAACAGGGTAACTCGTTCAATTCGACGGACTATTAACTTTGTGAGAAACGGCTTCTGACAAAATGTTGAACAATCAAAGGTTTTTCCATACGAAATGATGATGCTATAGACTATGGGTGACTCGTGACCGACAACACTATAACACTCAAAAGACATACACAACGAACACCCTTTTAGTGAATTCTATCATCGTAATAGAATTAGTGTCGACAGCATAGACGACAACATAAAAGGATAATTCAAATGTAAAAGAAATTAAAACAAAGTGTCCAACGGGAACAATTGAAAAATAAGGAAATTGCATTGAAGTAAATATGGTGATTCACGTACATAGCACTCTTGAAAACTCTTGCTTCCTTGCGTTGGGAATGTGAAGTTTTTTACAAGTGATTTTTGTACAAAGTGAACACCCGGAGTCCTCTGTGGGATCCCCTATTTATAATGAACTAAAGAAACTGTCTACAAGCAAAACTACTCAAAAAATAACTGTCTGTAGACAGACGTCGTGCTACACGATCTTAAAACTGCTCCATATCTTTGGCGCTCGTTCTCCTTGTAACTGCTAATCATTTTGAATTTCAAACTTATCCCGCTCAGGTTTTTATGTCGACACTATCCCCTATGTGTTTGGTACAATCAAAAATTTCTTAAGTCCCAATCTCTGGTTCAGTCGACATAATGGATTTCGACTAAACTTGCTTCTTTCGTCGATTTCATCTTCTGGTAACTTGTGGTTTTCCCAGCTCTTGCTTATCTTGGGCTCAACTTTTCTTTCAAACCTCCCCTTGGTGGGGTATAATCCTTAAATCCATAAGGCGCTTTCATTAATTACGCCTTCCACATGCCTTACTAATTTCTTGTGGTAACAAAATGCCCCCCAAAGATGCCATTTTCGAATGTCGACTTTTTATGAGATAATGGCATCTTTGAGATGTCGAATTGCTCTTTACCGTTTCCACTTCTACTTGGTGGTACAACTGTTTGTCCCACGCTGCTGACGTCATCTAATCATGACAAACATCCCATTTTTTTCTCGAGACTCACAAAATCACGTCTCCATCACTTCACGTCTTTATATCGGAAACATGTCTCCACCCATGACTGCCCCTTCGCCTCCACGTGTCTGCAGATGTGGGAACATGGGTACATGTATCAGAAAAAAGAAAATCAAACATCCATTTTTCCTTTTCCTAGGGTTTAAACTCTTATAAAACCCTTATTTCTTCTTCTTCTTTCCTTTTTTCGCTCTTCATCTTCTCCCTTTGCTTTAGCAAATGAAAACGAAGAAAACTCATTTCTTCTTCAAACCTTCAACTTCTTCCATGGCTAGTGTAGCACCTCAAATTTGCACCTATCATTGTACATACATTCTCATATTAGGTCATAACATTAACATGGTCCACTGTGTAACACCCCGATAATAATAAAATAATTATTTAAATTGAGTTAATAATATATTTATTAATTTAATTAAATAATTGGAAATTTTATTATTATTATTATTGGAAAATATATATGTTGGAAATAAGGAAAAGAGCCCATTTGGAGTAAAAAGGTTTTTACGTGAAAAAGCAGAGAAGCGATCGTGAAAGAGGAAAAGGGCACTAGGCAATACGCGTATGATATGGCTGGTACGCGTATGGAGGAGGCCTTACGCGTATGGGTGAGGAAAATGATATTTTGAACGTAGATTTGTCTCTGTTGGTACGCGTATGGGAGAGTGGTACGCGTAGCATACGCGTATGAGACAGATGATACGCGTATGGGTTGGGCGAGGAAATGCGCCATACGCGTATGGGCATAGGCAATACGCGTATGGGCAGACTTGTGGTTTTCCTGAACTGTTGTTGTGCAGTTTTTGGTTGTTTAGGCTGAGTGATGTAACTTAGCTGATGTATGACGTAGTAGGGATCATTTCCCGCTGTTTTGAGCAATATAGGTATTAGTAGAGTGTGCTAATACTGTGGTTAATTGATTGACATGATAATGATGTGTTGATACATGTATTGATGATGTATGATGATATGCATAATGCTATGAATGTATATATTATGCATGTATGTGTGAATGGACTGTTGTATGGCTTAGAGTGTGAGCATATGTCCGTTGTGAATTGTTGTTGATGCTGCATTGCTAGATGATTAGCATGCATAGCATAGCCTTTGGGGCTGTAGCTAATTCCCATGGTGAGGAATTAGTGAGTGAATCATTGTGGATTTGTTGTTGATGTTTGCATGCTAGATGATTAGTGTGCATAGTCTAGCCTTCGGGGCTGTAGCTAATTCCCATGGTGAGGAATTAGTGAGTGAGTCACTAGGTCTCAAATGAGTGGGACTAGTGAGCTTAGTAGCCGTATCTGGAGGGATCGGTGAGCTTGAACTATATGTTCAAGAATAGTCGGTACCGCATGTGTGGAGTCTCATTGCATAATGTATGTATGGCGTATAATATGAATGGATGTATTCCAATATTATACGTGTGTTTGTGTTGTTATGGAGTATGATTTGAGATTATACTTGTGTTTTATGTTGGTGTTGAGCATGAGATTGAGCTGATGTGCTGTTACTGATTGTATGTTGCGATTAGGGTGATTAATGTGTTAAATTGCTTAACATGACATTATATTCTATAATGCTTATTATATTGATTGAGGAACTCACCCTTACAACTATTTTTCAGGTAACGAGAAATGAGTTGAGTAGAAGCGAATGCTTGGAGTCTAGTGTAGTCTCCTTAGTGGGTCGTGCTCTGATAGATGTAACATCGGGATGGGATGTTTTATGTTGTTGAATAATTTACATGTGAATGTTACATGTTTTACATGATTGAGGAGATCTCTATCCGCTGCGTTTTATGCAAATGTTTATGTTTTGAATTAATAAAAGAGCATGACCGTTATATTGTTGAATGGTGTGAATAATTGTGTGACACCCTTGAATGGCATAATTACTCTGAATTGTTATATGTTTATTATTTTTAATTAAATATTTGGGGTATTTTAGAAGGGTGTTACATTAGTGGTATCAGAGCATAGTCGGTCGAGTCGAGTCGTAATTATTCTGTTTTCCCTGTACGGGATAGGTGTTGTGTAACCCTATCAGTACTCATTGTTTTAGTTTGTTGGGTTTTCAGAATAGAGATGGCTGGAAGAGGTAGAGATGATGCTGCGATTGCTGAGGCTCTGGGTATGCTAGCTGGAGTACTTGGAGGGAACCCGAATGTTGTGGGAATGGGAGCTGCTCGTCAACTGAGTGAGTTCCAGAAGAACAATCCTCCAATGTTCAAGGGAGCATACGATCCAGATGGCGCTCAGAAGTGGTTGAAGGAGATCGAGAGAATCTTCCGAGTGACTGAGTGTGCCGATAACCAGAAGGTCAGGTTCGGTACGCATATGCTGTCAGAGGAAGCTGATGATTGGTGGGTTGCTACCCGCACTGAGTTGGAAACTGCTGGGAATGCTGAAATCACTTGGGCTGTGTTCAGAGAGAGATTCCTGAGGAAGTACTTTCCAGAAGATGTCAGAGGAAAGAAAGAGATAGAGTTTTTGGAATTGAAGCAGGGTAACAGGTCTGTTACTGAGTATGCTGCTAAGTTCACAGAACTGTCGAAGTATTACACTCCCTATAATGAGGCTGCTGGAGAATTTTCGAAATGTGTGAAGTTTGAGAACGGGTTGCGTCCTGAGATCAAACAGGCTATTGGATATCAGCGGATTAGAGTGTTTTCTGACTTGGTTGACTGTTGCAGGATTTTTGAACAGGATTCCAAAGCCAGAGCAGAGAACTATCAGCAACGGGTTGATAGGAAAGGCAAGAATCAGAATGATCGTGGGAAACCGTATGCAGCTGGCAAAGGTTTCCAGAGACAGAGTGGGATGAAGAGGCCTAGTGGGGGAGACTCTAGTGCCCCTGCTAAGTGTTATAGATGTGGTCGGGCTGGACATCGGGTCCATGAGTGTACCAGTGCTGAGATGAAGTGTTTCAAGTGTGGCAAAGGTGGTCATTTGGCTGCAGAGTGTCGGTTGAAGACTGTAACTTGTTTCAACTGTGGAGAGTTGGGTCATATCAGTCCACAGTGTCCTAAGCCGAAGAAAGAGAATCAGTCAGGAGGCAAGGTCTTTGCTTTATCGGGTTCTGAGACTTCTGCAGATGATCGTTTGATCCGAGGTACGTGTTATATTAATGGCTTTCCTCTTGTAGCTATTATTGACACCGGTGCTACTCATTCCTTTATATCTTTGGATTGTGCTGTGAAACTTAAGTTAGAGATATCTGAGATGCATGGTAGTATGGTGATTGATACTCCTGCAAAGGGTTCAGTGACTACTACTTCAGTTTGTTTGAATTGTCCTTTGAGTATTTTTGGTAGAGACTTTGGGATGGACCTAGTGTGTCTTCCACTAGTGCAGATTGATGTTATCTTGGGTATGAACTGGTTGGTGTTTAACCGAGTTTCTATCAACTGTTTTGATAAGACTGTGATATTTCCTGAGAGTGAGGAAGGAAAGAGTTTGTTTCTATCAGCAAGGCGAGTGAATGAGGAAGTAGCAGATGGGGCAGAGTTGTTTATGCTGTTAGTGACTTTAGAGGCTAAAGATAAACTGGTGATTGGCGATCTAGCCGTGGTGTGTGATTTTCCTGATGTGTTTCCCGAAGAAGTGAATGAATTACCTCCAGAGCGTGAAGTTGAGTTCTCGATTGATTTGGTACCTGGTACTAGACCGATATCGATGGCTCCGTACCGTATGTCTGCGGTTGAGTTAACTGAATTGAAGAGTCAGTTGGAAGATCTGTTGGATAAGAAATTTATTCGTCCGAGTGTGTCACCGTGGGGTGCACCAGTGTTGTTGGTTAAGAAGAAAGAAGGTACTATGAGGTTGTGTGTGGACTACAGGCAACTGAATAAAGTGACGATCAAGAATCGGTATCCTTTGCCGAGGATTGATGATTTGATGGATCAGTTGGTTGGTGCGAGTGCGTTCAGCAAGATAGATTTGAGATCTGGGTATCATCAGATACGTGTGAAAACTGAGGATATTCAGAAGACTGCTTTCAGAACAAGGTATGGACATTATGAGTATTCTGTAATGCCTTTTGGTGTGACTAATGCGCCTGGAGTATTCATGGAGTATATGAATAGAATTTTCCATCCGTACCTAGACCAGTTTGTTGTGGTGTTTATTGATGACATTTTGGTGTATTCGAAATCTGAAGAAGAGCATGCTGAGCATTTGAGAGTGGTTTTAGAAGTTCTACGAGAAAAGAAGTTATTTGCTAAACTCTCTAAATGTGAATTTTGGTTAGAAGAGGTTAGTTTTCTTGGTCATGTGATTTCAAGAGGTGGTGTTGCTGTTGATCCTTCTAGGATAGAAGCGGTATCTAAGTGGGAAGCTCCGAAGTCAGTTTCTGAGATAAGGAGTTTTCTTGGACTTGCAGGGTATTATAGGAAGTTCATTGAGGGATTTTCTAAGTTGGCGTTACCGTTGACGATGTTGACTAGAAAGGGACAAGCGTTTGTTTGGGACTCGAAATGTGAAGAAGGTTTCCAAGAGTTAAAGAGAAGGTTAACTACTGCTCCTATTCTGATATTACCGAGTTCGTCGGAATCATTTGAGGTTTACTGTGATGCTTCATTGTTGGGTTTGGGTGGTGTGTTGATGCAGAATAAGCAGGTTATAGCTTATGCTTCGAGACAACTGAGGGTTCATGAGAGGAACTATCCGACACACGATTTAGAGTTGGCAGCTGTAGTGTTTGTTCTGAAGTTATGGAGGCATTACTTGTATGGATCAAGATTTGAGGTTTTCAGTGACCATAAAAGTTTAAAGTATTTGTTTGATCAGAAAGAGCTGAATATGAGACAGAGGAGATGGTTAGAATTTCTGAAGGATTATGACTTTGGTTTGAATTACCATCCGGGTAAAGCAAATGTAGTGGCTGATGCATTGAGTCGGAAATCATTACATATGTCTATGTTAATGGCTAAGGAATTGGATTTGATTGAGCAGTTTAGAGACTTGAGTTTGGTGTGTGAGAGTACTCACAATAGTGTTAAATTGGGAATGTTGAAATTAACAAGTGGTATTCTGGATGAGATCAGAGAGGGTCAGAAATCCGATGTGTTTTTGGTTGATAAGTTGACTTTAGTGAATCAAGGCCAAGGTGGTGAATTCAGAGTTGATGAGAATGGTGTTTTGAAATTTGGTAATCGGGTGTGTATTCCGGATGTTACCGAACTTAAGAAGAGTATTCTTGAATAAGGACATCGTAGTGGTTTGAGTATTCATCCTGGAGCTACGAAGATGTATCATGATTTGAAAAAGTTATTTTGGTGGCCGGGAATGAAAAGAGAAATTGCAAGTTTTGTTTATTCCTGTTTGACTTGTCAGAAGTCAAAGATTGAGCATCAGAAGCCGTCTGGGCTAATGCAACCGTTGGCTATTCCAGAGTGGAAGTGGGATAGTATCAGTATGGATTTTGTTTCTGGTTTGCCGAGGACAAATAAGAATTTTGAAGCCATTTGGGTGATTGTGGACAGGTTGACAAAATCGGCTCATTTCATTCCAATCAGAATGGATTATCCGTTAGAGAGATTAGCCGAGTTGTATATTGAGAAGATTGTAAGTTTGCATGGTATTCCGTCTAGTATTGTTTCGGACAGAGATCCTAGATTTACATCGAAGTTCTAGGAAGGTTTACAGAGAGCTTTGGGAACTAAGCTGAGATTGAGTTCCGCATATCATCCGCAGACTGATGGTCAGACTGAGAGGACCATTCAGTCATTAGAGGATCTTTTGAGAGCTTGTGTTTTGGAAAAGGGAGGCGCTTGGGATTGTTATTTGCCTTTGATTGAGTTTACCTACAACAATAGTTTTCATTCGAGCATTGGTATGGCACCGTTTGAAGCTTTGTATGGTAGGAGATGTCGGACGCCTTTATGTTGGTATGAGTCCGGTGAGAGTGTTGTAGTTGGACCGGAGATTGTTCAACAGACTACAGAAAAGATTAAGATGATTCAGGAGAAGATGAGAATTGCTCAGAGTCGTCAGAAGAGTTATCATGATAAGAGGAGGAAGTCACTTGAGTTCCAAGAGGGAGATCATGTGTTTCTTCGCGTTACTCCGATAACTGGTGTTGGTCGAGCTTTGAAGTCGAAAAAGTTGACACCTCGATTTATTGGTCCTTATCAGATTTTGGAGAAGATAGGGGAAGTAGCCTATCGTGTCGCTTTACCGCCGTCGCTTGCGAATTTGCATGAGGTTTTTCATGTGTCTCAGTTGAGGAGGTACATTCATGATCCGTCGCATGTCGTCCAAGTAGATGATGTACAGGTGAGAGATAACCTGACTGTTGAAACATCACCTATGAGGATCGAGGATCGAGAGTTGAAGCAGTTGCGGGGTAAAGAGATTGCCTTGGTGAAGGTAGCTTGGGGAGGACCAGCAGGTGGCAATGTGACTTGGGAACTGGAGAGTAAGATGAAGGAGTCTTACCCAGAGTTGTTCGCTTGAGGTATGTTTTCGAGGACGAAAACTCTTTTAGTGGGGGAGAGTTGTAACACCCCGATAATAATAAAATAATTATTTAAATTGAGTTAATAATATATTTATTAATTTAATTAAATAATTGGAAATTTTATTATTATTATTATTGGAAAATATATATGTTGGAAATAAGGAAAAGAGCCCATTTGGAGTAAAAAGGTTTTTACGTGAAAAAGCAGAGAAGCGATCGTGAAAGAGGAAAAGGGCACTAGGCAATACGCGTATGATATGGCTGGTACGCGTATGGAGGAGGCCTTACGCGTATGGGTGAGGAAAATGATATTTTGAACGTAGATTTGTCTCTGTTGGTACGCGTATGGGAGAGTGGTACGCGTAGCATACGCGTATGAGACAGATGATACGCGTATGGGTTGGGCGAGGAAATGCGCCATACGCGTATGGGCATAGGCAATACGCGTATGGGCAGACTTGTGGTTTTCCTGAACTGTTGTTGTGCAGTTTTTGGTTGTTTAGGCTGAGTGATGTAACTTAGCTGATGTATGACGTAGTAGGGATCATTTCCCGCTGTTTTGAGCAGTATAGGTATTAGTAGAGTGTGCTAATACTGTGGTTAATTGATTGACATGATAATGATGTGTTGATACATGTATTGATGATGTATGATGATATGCATAATGCTATGAATGTATATATTATGCATGTATGTGTGAATGGACTGTTGTATGGCTTAGAGTGTGAGCATATGTCCGTTGTGAATTGTTGTTGATGCTGCATTGCTAGATGATTAGCATGCATAGCATAGCCTTTGGGGCTGTAGCTAATTCCCATGGTGAGGAATTAGTGAGTGAATCATTGTGGATTTGTTGTTGATGTTTGCATGCTAGATGATTAGTGTGCATAGTCTAGCCTTCGGGGCTGTAGCTAATTCCCATGGTGAGGAATTAGTGAGTGAGTCACTAGGTCTCAAATGAGTGGGACTAGTGAGCTTAGTAGCCGTATCTGGAGGGATCGGTGAGCTTGAACTATATGTTCAAGAATAGTCGGTACCGCATGTGTGGAGTCTCATTGCATAATGTATGTATGGCGTATAATATGAATGGATGTATTCCAATATTATACGTGTGTTTGTGTTGTTATGGAGTATGATTTGAGATTATACTTGTGTTTTATGTTGGTGTTGAGCATGAGATTGAGCTGATGTGCTGTTACTGATTGTATGTTGCATTTAGGGTGATTAATGTGTTAAATTGCTTAACATGACATTATATTCTATAATGCTTATTATATTGATTGAGGAACTCACCCTTACAACTATTTTTCAGGTAACGAGAAATGAGTTGAGTAGAAGCGAATGCTTGGAGTCTAGTGTAGTCTCCTTAGTGGGTCGTGCTCTGATAGATGTAACATCGGGATGGGATGTTTTATGTTGTTGAATAATTTACATGTGAATGTTACATGTTTTACATGATTGAGGAGATCTCTATCCGCTGCGTTTTATGCAAATGTTTATGTTTTGAATTAATAAAAGAGCATGACCGTTATATTGTTGAATGGTGTGAATAATTGTGTGACACCCTTGAATGGCATAATTACTCTGAATTGTTATATGTTTATTATTTTTAATTAAATATTTGGGGTATTTTAGAAGGGAGTTACACACTGCATAGCATTGCATTGTCCCTTTGCCCTAGTGCAAGCCATTCAGAAGAATTAGGTCAAACTGGTCAGGAGATCAGTCAGTCAAGCAAGCAAGTACAATTTCCAATGAGACAAGGCCCTAGGGTTGGTCCAACATGTTCACATGACTTAGGGATCCTTTTGAAGTGATTTGGTCAAGGTTTGATTGCTCATAAGTCATCAGTCATGGCTCAGTTCACCAGAAACCCTAAAAAGTCAACTGTTGGTCAACTGTGCATTTAATCAGGGATTTGATGGTGGGAATTGGTTTGAGAGGTCTCATTCATGTCCATATAAGCCTCATATATCATGTCAAACATCATCATGGAAGAATTTGAAGCCAGACAAGAAATTTCCAAAAATAGAAAGTTGACCTGTAATTGGAATTTGCCAAAAATGGAAAGTCTTGATCCTCAAAATTACATCATGATAAAAGCTTCAAATGAATTTTTGCCCAACATGAAAGTTGAAGATCTTGTTCTCCCATTTCCAAAAAGTCCATGAACACTCAATTCCCATGTATGGTTGGCAAGTTATGATCAAATCATTCTCACAAATTTTTGAACTTCAAAGTGGCATATCTTCCAAACCATTTGGCCAAATTGGGTGGGGTTTTTTTGCTACAAGTCACATTTGATGCCCTCTTTCCAAATATGTCATCATAATTCACCAAAAGTTCACCAATCAAAATGACACTTTTTGAAGTGACTTGAATTATTTCAAGTGAGGTAAAAAAATGATTTTTGCAAATTAACCATTTCTAACAACTTTTACCAATTGGGAATGATCAGAAATTGCATTTGGGATGTGCTCAAGGCCCATTTTCGTGCAGTCACTTACACCCCATACAAACTTGAGTTGGTTTTTAGCAAATTTCCAAAACATGTCATTTTAGCAAATTGTGATTACATTTCAATTAACCAACTTAAACCAACATTAAACAGCATACATATACTGCATTTTCTGCTGAACAAAGCCCTAGCAGCCACAACATCACAAACAGAAAAACTCTTTTCTCTCAAACACACCATTCCTTCATTTTGAAATTCTTGCTGAAAACCTCAAAGAGCACGATTCTTGCTTGCTTGTTTCATCATTGACCAACCTTTTGGAAGCTATTGTAAAGGTCATTTCTCAACTGTAAAGCCTCTTTCATGGACTGTTTTGAAGAAGCACATCCATGGCAGATTTCATCTTGAGCCATTTCAAGCTTTGTTGAGCTAAAACTCGTGCTCCATTCATCATCTGGAACTTGAAGCTTCATCTGTTTCAGCCTTAAACAACCAAACAACCATTGAATCACAACTGTTCTCCAACTTTGGTAAGATTTCGAATCTCTCATTTTTCAAAATCATGTTATGCCTTATGTAGATCTTGCCATGCTGATTGTTTTGAGCTTTGAGTCATTAAAAATGGTTGCATATCGAGAGAGATACATGGATTCAAAGTTTCATATATGAATATGTTTGTTCTTAGGTCTTCCATGCTAGCTCGATTTAGGATAAATGATTGTTGGATTATGGATGTGTGTTGTTAGATGAGTCGAGTGATATGTTTGATTTCCATTTCTGGGCAAGAAAATTTTTCACGATTGATGGAGAAGATGAATGTTGCTACTGTACACATAAACCCTAGTTCTTCATTCCCAGAATTTTGATTGGAACGTGTTATGCATGCTGTTGCGCTGTACCATTGCCCATGACCAATAGCCGGTTGCCACGCCTCTGTTCAATACGCTGCGTTTCACTTATAGTTCCACATAATTTCAAAAATGCCATTCCGTGCCATTAAACCATTAATTCATGTTATTTTCTTCAATATTCATTTCATTTTGTGACCAAATTTACAAAATTCATAAGTCATCCAATTTTAATCCAAAATTAATGAGACTTTTTGCAAATTGTTCATCTCAATCTCTAGTTTATTATCATATTTTTTCCAGAATTTTTACATGAATGGATTTTTAATTGTGCTAGGGTTTTGTTCATGTGTCCATTTTTTGTACACTTTGCCAAATCAATTGTGAAATGATGATGCTTTATCCAATGCCTTTGAAATTTTTTGTGTTTAAACTAGACACACTCATGGTGATTTTGGTGTAGAGTTTGTGAATTTATAATTGCTGGTTTGTGAGTTATGATTTTTTGAATTAGGGTGTGACAATTTGTGTCACACCATTGATGTCCAACTTCATGATTTTCATTACCATGCTTCTTGACCTCAAATTGGCTTGAATTTTTGCATGAATGTACTTGTGGATGTCTAGTTTACATGTGAATTTTTCTGGAATTATTGATGGCATTTTCTAATTGTTTGGGATTTTCTCCCCTGTTTGATCATATGTTGACTTTTTGTGACACATGTTCTCATTTGATTTGTGAAATTCTCATACTTAATTGGATGAACTTGAAATTTGACATGTGATTTGTAGACACCTTAAGCTTTGTCATGGTTTTGATCCCATTCATTTCTCATATGTTGTCACTGAGTTATGATTTATTGAAGTTGGTACATGTTTGGTTGACTTCTTTGAGCATGCTTGAACTTGCTTTGACTCTCTGATTTTCATTGACCAACTTCCCTTGATCCAAATGAGCTGAAATTTGATATGCATATCATGTTATGGATGATGTTTGATCATGAATTATTTGATAATTTATTGAAATGTTTATGATTGGTTTTGAGTTAAGTCTTGCTGTTGACTTCTATGAGCTTCTATATGCCATGCCTTGACCTAATTTGCTTATGAAATCATGATGATGAATGATATGAACATGAAACCAATTGAGTTTGTTTCTTGATTGTTTGAACTTGATTTTGATTGGATTTCACTTGCTGTTTTGACTTTCTCATCCCCTTTTGACCCTAGGCTTGTCCTAGTGGTCTTGTTGCTCATGTTTGAGTTCATTTTTTCAGGTTAAGAAGCAATTGCCCAAAGAAACTTATACAAATTGATTGAGCTTGCTTGATTGTCATGACTAACTTGTTTGTTTTGTAGGTTGCTTGGCTCACATGCTTTGAGCCTTGTGCATTTCACATTTAACTGACTGTGTTGACTGTTGATTTCTACCTCATTTTGATTTAACTTTGAATTGAATACTGATGTTGTCTGACTGGTTTCAGGTACCTTTAGTTGCTTATAGTTCTTTAAGAACTTTGCTTTGCTTTGCTTAATAGCAATTTGCATTGAGGTATAACTTCCTATCTTCATGTAGTCTGGAAGACCTGGCCTGTTACTTGGCCAGGCAACTGTCTGAAGTCCTCCTTAAGAGGCAATGTTTGTGACTGTTTACATTTGTCCTTGTATAGAGTCAAAGACCTCCTAAGTGAAGAGGCAATTGGCAGAACCCAAGGGATATGCAACCTATCCCCTGCTATTCTATGTGTCATCTGCTTTGCTCACACCACTGTGTTGATGCATTGCAGATACAAACCCAAGATCTTGTACAATTGTACAGTTGAGTCAGTTTCAAATGTGTAGAAAGGTTCCCACTTTCTGAACCCACACATTCTTGTCTTAAGCTCTCCCAGGCCAGGGATAAGAGCTGTGAAGTCTTATCTTCACTCACCCTTCATTTGCTTCACCTTAGCACCTCAATGGCAAGGTTAAGAGCTAACACTACCCAGTTCCAGTGGTTTGTTTGTTGAGGTTGATATGACCCCTCGACTAAAACCTAACTTTGATTGAGCCCATTGCTTGCATATAGTGTGTGTTACATGTGCTTGTGTGTTTGTTTGACTTGCTTCCTGTGCAAGTTAGGTTTAGTTTAGCTTGCTCCCTGTGCAAGTTAGGTTAGGTGTGGCTTGCTTCCTGTGCAAGTCATGTTTAGGATAGGCTTGCTTCCTGTGCAAGTTAGCTAGAAACCTTAACTTAGGGATGATTTTGCATGACAACATCTAGGCTCGAGTCGTAGTCTCCCTAGTGTTGTGTCTCCCTCTGTTATCTGGTTAGGCTAGTCCTGTGTCCCTCTGTAGGGGAACTACGTCGCCCTGATCCTCATACCAGATGAGGTACGTAGGCAGGAGATGAGCTGATCTCTCCGGGCGCCCTTTTGTTTTGTTTGCGTGAGTTGTTTCTCCTTTTCTGGTTGGAGTCCGACGTAAGTCCAGCGATTGGCAGTTGGTTTCCTGTGTGTGTTTGTTGGTTCGGATGCTGATGTAAGTCCAGTGATTGGCATTCAGGCTCCACGTTTGCCTTTGCCTGTGTTTGTTTGTGTGCGTGTCAGCCGAGCTACGAATGCTCTGATTCTCCTTCGTCCAAGGAGATACGTATGCATAGGATGCGATATCCTAGCGAGCATGTGTCGTTTCCCCAGTCCGAACTACTTTGACTCTGATGTCTATGCCTGATGGACTAAGTAGGCCCAGGATGCAATGTCCTGCCGAGTCAGTTTCAGTCTCGTTTGTTTTCTTGTGTCTCTTTCAGCCAGTGTGTGTGAGTTTGAGCAGTGTTTTAGAAACCATTTTCCTTCCTATTGTGCGTGGATCCCGTCGAGTACGACGGATGCGTAGGGGTGCTAATACCTTCCCTTCGCATAACCGACTCCCGATCCCATTCTCTTTGGTCGCGAGACCATGTCTTTCCCAGGTTTACTTCGAGCGTTTCCTTTCCCTCTTTTGGGATAAATAACGCACGGTGGCGGCTCTGTTGTTCTTGTTTTTCCGCCGGTTTTTCGCGTAATGCGACAGCTGGCGACTCTGCTGGGGACAGGAGAGAAGTTGACCTGTGCTGGTCCATCTTCCCTACGCGAGTCTCTCCTAGCGCTCTCTAGGTTAGGGTTTTGGTTGTTGTGTGCTGTTTTGTTATTGCATTCATTATTTACTGTTTGCATTCATTATTTACTGTTTGCATTCATTGTTTATTGTTTGCATTTATATTTGCATTGAGTTATGTTTGCATTCATTCACATTCATTATTCATCTGCCTGGCTGGTTGTCTGTTTTTCTTTGTTGGGGTGGGAGTCACTTGAGGTAAAAGGTCCAATACCCAGACCATGAGTGAAATCTAGGATAATTAGGAATAAAGTGATTCATGGGAAGCGGGTGGTATTGCGCCACTTAGCGGAACATTGATATCACGAGCAGTTCAGACCCTGGTGGGATATTGTCGTTGCATACTTCAGGTGTGTATATGATGGTATTCTGCGAAAGGTTATCTATGCTGTGTTTCCCTCGACCTTACCCTGGCCTAGACGACACCCGTAAGTGGGGAAGGGTTGATCTTCATTACAGGTACCGTTGGTGACTTATGGTTCTGTTGGTGACTTTGGGTTCAGACGACAGTGTCTCAGTTGACCTTGGGTTTTCAAGTTGGATTTGGGTTCTGAACTTACACCGAAGCTTCGACCTTGTGATCAGAATTGCACAACCAGCCAGTCCAGTCTGCATCATGTGCATCATAGCATATTTATTTTTTCAAAAGATACGCAAAAAAAAAACGAAAAAATGATAAAAAAAAAGGAGAAAAAAGAAAAAAGAAAAAAAACTAATCTTTGCATGCATATCATTTCTCAGGTACATTCCAGAGCTTGGTTTACTGATAGAGATGGCAACAGTTCCAGAGCCGAAGCGGAAGACCTGTTCCTACAACTTTCATCGTGAGCCGTTGACTTCATTGATCGAGTTGAGTAGCTTGATGCCCAGTGGTAACCAGAAGGGTTTTGTTGACCGGTTTGGAGATATTCTGACGTTGTTGAAGACAGTAGTTGATCCGGTGCCGCTGCAGACCCTTCTTCAGTTCTATGACCCGGAGCTCAGATGTTTCACTTTTCAAGATTATCAGTTAGCGCCTACTCTCGAGGAGTACTCTATTCTGATGAGCGTCCCGATTCAGCATCAGGTTCCTTTCTTGGACGTACCTAAGGAGGTTGACTTCGGAGTTTTTGCCAGAGCTCTCCGGTTGAGTGTCAAGGAAGTTGGTGATAATTGGAAGCCCAGTGGGGGAGTTATGGGTCTGCCGTTGAAGTTTCTCTTAAGGGTTGCTAGAGAAGAAGCCGAGAAGGGGAATTGGGAAGTTTTTCATGCCCAGCTCGCTGCTATGATCTATGGGATCGTCCTATTCCCTAGTATGCCAAATTTCATTGACCATGCTGCCATCAGGATCTTTATGGGAAGGAATCCAATTTCTACTCTGTTAGCTGACACTTACTATGCTATCCACAGTAGGCATGGTAAGGGTGGAGCTATCAGATGCTGTCTACCTCTTCTGCTCAAATGGTTCATGTCCCTTCTGCCAGCCAGTGGACCCTTTATGGATACTCAGAGCACTCTTAAGTGGACTCAGAGGGTCATGTCGCTTACCTCCTATGACATCAGATGGCAATCTTACCGGATGGACGTACGAAATGTTATTATGAGTTGTGGAGAATTCCGGAACGTGCCACTCGTGGGGACCAAAGGTTGCATAAATTATAATCCAGTTCTTTCTCTTCGTCAGTTAGGGTTTGTGATGAAAGGAAGACCACTTGAGGCTGAAGTAGCTGAAAGTGTGTATTTTGAGAAGCAGAGTGATCTGGCTAGATTGGAGCAGATAGGAAGAGCTTGGAGGTCTGTTGGAGTGAAGGATGGATCCGTCTTAGGGAAGAAGTTTGCCATTGCTATGCCTGATTACACTGATTGGGTAAAGAAGAGAGTGGAAACTTTGTTGCTACCCTACGATAGGATGGAGCCGTTGCAAGAGCAACCACCTTTGGTCCTTGCTGAGAGTGTGCCTGCTGAGCACTATAAGCAAGCTCTGATGGAAAATCGCCGGTTGAGGGAGAAGGAGTAGGATACCCAGATGGAGCTCTACAAAGCCAAAGCTGATAGGTTGCACTTGGCCCATCAACTCAGGGAAGTGCAAGGAGAAGATGCTAGCAGAGCAAGGAGCAAGAAGAGATCTTACGAGGAGATGGAATCTATGTTAGATGCAGAGCACCGGGAATGTTTGAGACTACAGAGAGCCGAAGCCAACTATCAGAAGAAGATCAGAGACTTGGAGAAGCAACTCAAAGACAAAGACGTTCAGTTGAGGAAAGAGGTAGATTTAAGACAGACATCAGAGAACTATCTTGGAGGAGAAGTCATGGAGCTTAGAAGACAATTGAAGGAGAAGATTACCCCTCTACCAGAATGTTCAGAATGCACACTATTGATAGACCAGTGCCAGTACCTGAGGACCCTCATTCCGGGAGACCGTTTGTCTTAGTTTGTATCTTTGATGTTTATGTTGAGAATCACCTCCAGGCTTGTTGGATGGGATTCATTTGTTTGTACTCTGTTTATTCAAATATTTGTTGACTCGGTTGTATGATCTTTTCGCCTTTATTTATAGATAAGGTTGTTGGTATTTCCCTGTTGTTTTCATTTACCTTGTATTGTGTTGTTTCCTCGTTGCTGCAGGTTGCCATCTTTTGAAGATGGAACAGGCTCTTTGAATGCCTGGGAAATGAGCATATCATGTGCATCATACGCATCATTAAAACATCATACTCATCTCATTTGCATAACAGGTGTTCTTGTGCCGACTTCTCACTTTGGTTCCTGTGTTCAGGCAGGATAGCTGATCAGAAACCACATCGCTACTCAACGAGACTCAACCATCAAAGGAACATGGATCAAGTACAAGCTGAGTTAGCAGAGATGAGGGCTAACATGGCCCAGTTCATGCACATGATGCAAGGGGTTGCGCAAGGACAAGAAGAACTCCGAGCTCTAGTTCAGAGGCAAGAAGCTGTAATTCCACCGCCCAACCAAGCTCTGCCAGAGGGAGGCCCGATCAATGATAACCCTGCTGCTGCTGTGCCCATCAACAACTATGCTGTAGGAGAAGAGTTGAGGGGTATTCGAGTCGATGGTCAACCAATTGCTCCAGATACTGCTAATGCCCGAGTAATCCATGCTCCGGCCCGTAATCGAGTTCC
The DNA here is from genome assembly GCF_024323335.1 of Lathyrus oleraceus. Taxonomy (NCBI): domain Eukaryota; kingdom Viridiplantae; phylum Streptophyta; class Magnoliopsida; order Fabales; family Fabaceae; genus Lathyrus; species Lathyrus oleraceus. Next base: position 36,557,169 of record NC_066582.1, read on the forward strand.
GATTGTCGACAGACAAGAGGATTTGTTCACTATGCTCAGCGAAGACGACGACATTTTGGGAAAAAATGATGCGAGAGATCGTAAAGTTGAGGCCCTTGTTGAGAAGATCCGGGCTATGGAATGTCAAAACTCCCTCGGTTTTGATGTTACTAATATGGGATTAGTGGAAGGTCTGAGAATCCCACACAAGTTCAAAGCACCCACTTTCGACAAATACAACGGCACCTCTTGTCCTCGCACTCATGTGCAGGCATACTATCGAAAGATCTCGGCGTATACTGACGACGAGAAGATGTGGATGTACTTTTTCCAAGACAGCCTATCTGGGGCGTCTTTGGACTGGTACATGGAGTTGAAAAGAGATTCGATCAGATGCTGGAGGGATTTGGGAGAAGCGTTCCTCAGACAGTACAAACATAACATGGATATGGCGCCGACCCGGACTCAGCTGCAGAGTCTGTGTCAGAAAAACAACGAGAGCTTTAAAGAGTACGCCCAGAGATGGCGCGAGCTTGCTGCGAGAGTTCAACCCCCTATGCTGGAAAGGGAGTTGACAGACATGTTCATCGGCACTCTTCAAGGTGTGTTTATGGACCGGATGGGAAGCTGCCCATTCGGTAGTTTTTCTGATGTCGTCATCTGTGGCGAGAGAACAGAAAGTTTAATCAAGGCTGGCAGAATTCATGATGTGGGTTCTTCTTCGTCATCGAAGAAACCTTTCTCTGGGGCACCTCGCCGTAGAGAAGGAGAAACCAATGCTGTACAACACCGAGGGAATATGTACAAAGGAAGTGTGAGTAGAGAACAATATCGCCCGGTAGCTGCAGTGACCATTCCTGCACCTCAGCCTCGTCAACAACAGCAACAAAGGGTTCAACAACCGCAACAACAACAACAACAACAGCAACAACGTCCGTATCAGCCCAGACAGAGGATGGTTGATCGACGTTTTGATCCATTGCCAATGTCCTACGCCGAACTATTGCCCGAACTACTCCGGTTAGGGTTTGTCGAGTTGCGTACAATGGCTCCACCAACAGTGCTGCCTCCTGGATACGACGCCAACGTCCGCTGTGACTTTCATTCCGGGGCACCAGGTCACCACACTGAGAAATGTCGGGCTTTGCAGCACAAGGTTCAAGACTTGATCGATTCCAAGGCGATCAACTTTGCTCCGGTACCCAATGTAGTGAACAATCCTATGCCTCAGCATGGTGGGCATAGGGTGAACAATATTGAAGGGGGAGAAGCTGAGGATCTAGTTGTTAATGTTGAAGATGTTCAAACTTCTCTACTAGTGGTAAAGGGTCGTCTGTTGAAGGGGGTGTCTACCCGGGCTGTAATGAGGGTTGTTTGGGCTATGTTGAAGTTGTTAATGGTTGTGACCAGTTGAGGACTGGTATTCAAAATTTGATTGATGAAGGTTGTCTCCAGTTCAGCGGGCTATCAAAGACAATGGGTCGGTGTCGACTGTCACCATATACTTTAAACCGGCTGAAGGACGAGGACAAGGGGTTGTTGGTACATCTGCAGCAAGTGGTACTCCAGTTACCATTTCTACTCTGGTAACCATCAGTGCTCCAACTACTATCGTTGCGTCTGGCAGAAGACCAGTTGAGAATAGTAGGGATGTCCCTTGGAGGTATGATAACGCCTCCCGCAACAATCGAAGGGCTGATAATCAGACGAGGCCAGCAAGTCAAGCGCCTGTGACCATCAGTGCACCGGTTAAAACTCCTGTGGTTGCAAGTCCTGTGGTGGACAACGTTGGTGGACCAGAAGGCTTTACCCGGAGTGGACGACTGTTTGCTCCTCAGCCATTGAGAGATGCTAATGCTGAGGCGTCAGCTAGGGCGAAGGGCAAACAAGTTGCTGTTGACGAGGAACCGGCTCAGAAGGAAGCTGAGGGTTCATTTGAAAAGGACGTCGAGGAATTTATGAAGATCATAAAGAAGAGTGACTACAAGATCGTAGATCAGCTCAACCAGACTCCGTCCAAGATTTCAATCCTCTCTTTGCTGTTGTGCTCTGAGGCACACCGTGATGCTTTGTTGAAAATGTTGAACATGGCATACGTACCGCAAGAGATTTCCGTCAACCAACTGGAGGGTGTTTTGGCCAACATGAGCACCAGGCATGGTGTAGGTTTCACTGACCTAGACTTAACGCCTGAGGGTCGTAATCATAACAAAGCCTTGCACATCACTATGGAGTGCAAGGGTGCTGTTCTGTCTCACGTATTGGTAGACACCGGGTCGTCCTTGAATGTCCTGCCAAAGCAGATTTTGAAGAAGATTGATGTTGAGGGAGTTGTGCTCACTCCCAGTGACCTTATTGTGCGCGCATTTGATGGATCCAAACGTTCTGTGTTTGGTGAAGTTACCTTGCCAGTAAAGATAGGTCCGGAAGTTTTCGACGTCATTTTCTATGTAATGGACATTCAACCCGCCTATAGTTGTTTGTTGGGGCGTCCGTGGATTCACGCGGCTGGAGCAGTCTCGTCAACTCTCCATCAAAAACTCAAGTATGTCTGGAACGGTCAGATTGTGACCGTGTGTGGCGAAGAAGAGATTCTAGTGAGTCACCTATCCTCGTTCAAGTATGTCGAGGTGGATGGCGAGATCCATGAAACATTATGCCAGGCATTTGAGACCGTGGCGCTTGAGAAGGTAGCTTATGCTGATCAGAGGAAGCCGGGTGCATCGATTGCTTCATACAAGCAAGCCAAGGAAGTTGTGGATTCCGGCAAAGCTGAGGGCTGGGGCAAAATGGTTGACTTGCCTGTCAAGGAGGACAAGTTCGGTATTGGTTATGAGCCTCTCCAAGAAGAGCAAAGTGTGGGTCCGAGCACCTTTACCAGCGCTGGGCTGATGAATCATGGAGACGTCTTTGCAACTGGTGAAGACTGTGACAGTGATTGCGATTTGGACCTTTGGATTCGCCCATGTGCACCAGGGGAGTCTATCAATAATTGGACGGCTGAAGAAGTGGTTCAAGTTACTCTTCAGACAGAGTAATTTTCCTTTGTTTTTTTCATTTTGCATGAAAACCCTACGTTCTGCCCAAGGCGTAGTGGTTCATTGTAGGACCTCATCATGTTTTAATGATTATCATAAATAAAGGACGTTTTGCAATCAAATTTTGAGATCTTTGTCTTTCTATTTTTGTTTTCACTTTTTCTAAATAAAAACAATAAAAATGGCAATGTTTTTGTTTTTTGTGACTTTATTGAAATCTTTTTCTAAAAACAAAACATTAAACATGCAGAAGTGATCTTTTGGCATCCACTGTGAACAGTTCTGTTATGCCTCGTCATGATTTCAACAATCCCATCTACCAAGCTGAAGAGGAGAGTGAGGAAGACTGTGAACTCCCCGCAGAATTGGTCAGACTGCTGAAGCAAGAGGAAAGGGTCATCCAACCTCATCAGGAGGAATTGGAGATTGTTAATCTGGGTACTGAGGACGCCAGAAGAGAGATCAAGATTGGGGCTGCTTTAGAGGACTCTGTCAAGAGGAGGCTGATCGAGATGCTGAAAGAATATGTGGAAATATTCGCCTGGTCATACCAAGATATGCCTGGGTTGGATACAGACATTGTGGTGCATCGACTACCCCTCAGAGAAGAGTGTCCGTCGGTCAAGCAGAAGCTTCGCAGAACAAGTCCTGATATGGCTGTCAAGATCAAGGAAGAGGTTCAGAAGCAGTGGGATGCAGGTTTCCTGGCCGTTACCAGTTATCCACCGTGGGTGGCCAACATTGTTCCTGTGCCGAAGAAGGATGGCAAAGTCAGAATGTGTGTCGACTACCGGGATCTGAACAGAGCGAGTCCGAAAGATGATTTCCCATTACCTCACATCGATGTATTGGTGGATAATACGGCTCAATCCTCGGTATTCTCTTTCATGGATGGTTTCTCGGGTTATAATCAGATCAAGATGGCGCCAGAGGACATGGAAAAGACGACATTCATTACACCTTGGGGCACATTCTGCTACAAAGTGATGCCATTTGGGCTGAAGAATGCCGGTGCTACCTATCAGAGGGCAATGACGACTCTCTTTCATGACATGATGCACAAAGAAATTGAAGTGTATGTGGATGATATGATTGCGAAGTCGCAGACAGAAGAGGAGCACCTAGTTAATCTACAGAAGTTGTTTGACAGGTTGGTCAAGTTCAAGCTGAGGCTGAATCCGAACAAGTGTACGTTTGGGGTGAGATCAGGGAAGCTGTTAGGCTTCATTGTCAGCGAAAAAGGGATTGAGGTTGATCCAGCTAAAGTCAAGGCTATTCAAGAGATGCCTGAACCAAAAACGGAAAAGCAAGTCCGTGGGTTTTTAGGGAGGTTGAACTACATTGCAAGGTTCATATCTCACCTAACTGCCACGTGTGAACCGATTTTCAAACTGCTTAGAAAGAATCAGGCGATCAAGTGGAATGATGACTGTCAGAAAGCCTTTGACAAAATCAAAGAGTATTTACAGAAACCTCCAATTCTGATTCCTCCAGTTCCTGGGAGGCCATTGATAATGTACCTATCAGTTACCGAGAACTCGATGGGGTGTGTATTGGGGCAGCATGACGAGTCTGGTCGAAAAGAGCATGCCATATACTACCTTAGCAAAAAGTTTACCGACTGTGAAACAAGATATTCACTGCTCGAGAAAACTTGATGTGCTTTGGCCTGGGCTGCTCGCCGACTAAGGCAGTATATGTTGAACCATACTACTCTGTTGATTTCCAAGATGGATCCAGTCAAGTACATCTTTGAGAAGCCGGCTCTCACCGGGCGCGTGGCTCGATGGCAGATGATTTTAATAGAGTATGACATTCAGTACACGTCACAGAAAGCCATCAAAGGTAGTATTTTGTCAGACTACCTTGCCGAGCAACCAATTGATGACTATCAGCCTATGATGTTTGAATTCCCTGATGAAGACATCATGTATCTAAAGATGAAAGATTGTGAAGAGCCGCTTGTCGAGGAAGGACCGGATCCTAATGACAAGTGGACACTGAAGTTTGATGGGGCTGTGAATATGAACGGTAACGGTGTTGGGGCAGTATTGATCAATCCCAAAGGTGCTCATATACCTTTCTCTGCCAGATTGACGTTCGATGTCACCAACAACGAAGCTGAGTATGAGGCTTGTATCATGGGGATAGAAGAAGCCATTGATCTGAGGATCAAAACTCTTGACATTTTTGGAGATTCTGCTCTAGTGATCAATCAGGTCAATGGAGATTGGAATACGAACCAGCCGCATCTGATTCCGTATAGAGATTACACCAGAAGAATACTGACGTTCTTCAAGAAGGTGAAGTTGTATCATGTCCCGCGGGATGAGAATCAGATGGCTGATGCTTTGGCTACTTTATCGTCCATGATAAAGGTTCATTGGTGGAATCATGTGCCACATGTTGCGGTGAATCGACTCGAGAGGCCTGCGTATGTGTTTGCAGCCGAGTCTGTTGCGATTGATGAGAAGTCGTGGTATTATGACATCAAGAACTTCCTCGAGACTCAAGAGTATCCTGAAGGTGCGTCGAAGAACGATAAGAAGACCCTGAGAAGGCTAGCTGGAAGCTTTTATTTGAATCAGGATGACGTGTTGTATAAAAGGAACTTTGACATGGTCTTGCTCAGATGCGTGGATAGACACGAAGCAGACATGTTGATGCAAGAAGTGCACGAGGGTTCGTTTGGTACCCACGCTGGTGGTCATGCAATGTCCAAGAAATTGTTGAGAGCCGGTTATTATTGGATGACTATGGAATCCGATTGCTTCAAATACGCTCGGAAGTGCCATAAGTGTCAAATCTATGCTGATAAGGTGCATGTGCCACCAAGCCCGTTGAATGTCATGAACTCGCCTTGGTCGTTTGCCATGTGGGGCATTGACATGATTGGGAAGATTGAGCCAACTGCTTCGAATGGGCATCGCTTCATCCTGGTTGCGATTGATTACTTCACCAAATGGGTAGAAGCAGCTTCTTTTGCTAGTGTTACCAAACAAGTGGTTGCCCGGTTCATCAAGAAAGAAATCATCTGTCGTTATGGAGTCCCTGAGAGAATCATCACTGACAATGGTTCGAATCTCAACAACAAGATGATGAAAGAACTGTGCAGAGATTTCAAGATTGAACATCACAACTCTTCTCCTTACAGACCAAAGATGAACGGTGCTGTAGAGGCGGCAAACAAGAATATCAAGAAGATTGTGCAGAAAATGGTCGTCACGTACAAGGATTGGCATGAGATGCTGCCTTTCGCTTTACATGGGTACCGTACTTCAGTGCGTACGTCGACCGGGGCAACCCCGTACTCCCTTGTGTATGGTATGGAAGCAGTCCTACCTGTTGAAGTGGAGATCCCTTCTCTGAGGGTATTATTGGATGTCAAGCTGGACGAAGCCGAGTGGATTCGTACAAGGTTTAATGAGTTAAGCCTTATCGAAGAGAGACGGTTAGCAGCTGTGTGCCATGGGCAGTTGTATCAGAGAAGGATGAAGCGAGCCTTTGATCAGAAAGTGCGTCCTCGGATATTTCAGACTGGTGATCTAGTTTTGAAGAGGATCCTTCCTCCCGGTACAGATAATAGGGGCAAGTGGACTCCTAATTATGAAGGTCCGTATATTGTGAAAAAGGTCTTCTCCGGTGGAGCCTTGATGCTTACGACTATGGATGGTGAAGATTTTCCTTCCCCTGTTAACTCAGATGTAGTCAAAAAATACTTCGCATAAATTGACCCGCTGGACAAAAAGAAATAAAGAGTCCAAGCAAAAAAGGGCATCCCGGCGAACCAAAAAACAGAAAGAAAAGGTTCGGGCAAAAATTAGGGATAAAAAATGAAAAGAATTTGTACACCCGGTAAGTCGAAAACCCGCAAGGGCGGCTTAGGCAAAAATGGGCATCCCGGTGGATTGAAAACCCGAAAGGGCGGTCCAGCCAAAAGAGGGATTAAAGCGAAGACTACAGTCTGAGTTATCTGTACTTCATCGCGCTTCGTCAGCTGCCATCTCGAAAGATGTGATCGGTCCAGTCAGTCTTCTCAGAAAGCAAGGAGTTGGGAGAAAAACTGATGATCTATGAGTTATAACAGAGTTGGGAAACAGTGTATGCCGTGTTTACATTGCCATTAGGATAGTTTATTTTCCTTTTGTGCGCAATTACCTCTTCCTAGGAATTGCTTCCCGATGTATTTGCCTTTTCAGGCACACTTTCAATCAATAAAAGTCGTTATTCAGATAAATTGCTCCCTTGTTTTTACTTTTACTGTTTTGTTTGCAAAAACGTCCGATTTTTTGATAAACATTGCATATAAAAACATGAAGGCTAAACAATAACGTGCAAAAAGATCAAAACATTTGCAAATCATTTTGAATGTTGAGGACACTTGAGCGTATCTTGTCCATGTACCCCCTGGGGGCATTTGTTATTCCGTTTTGCAGGTCGTCGCCTGCGGGCATTCTCCAGCAGTTATTTCCCGGAACAAAGCTTTTCTCCTAGCTATGGATTGGTTAAGTCTTCCCCGAGTGGAGCGGGTTTCATGAAATTTTTCTCCAGCATAGTTCATCCTACCAGTGGATTGGACAGGTTTCAGTATCAGATCGGTGTGTGCATCCCCATCTTGAATCTATTCTACCTGTGGATTGCGTGGGTCGTCCCCAGCAGAGTAGTAGTTATTCCCCAAAGCAGAGTTTACCCTACCTGAGGCTTGTTTGAGTCTTTCCTAGTGAAGCCGCCTTATCACTCCCCGGTAAAGTCGTCTTGTTACTCCCGTCGAGTATTATCCCCAAAGAGTTGCCTGGTTTATCTTCCCCAGCGGAGCAGTTATTTCTCAGAGCAGAGTTCATCCTACTTGTGGTTTGGTTGGGCCGTCCCCAGCAAAGTTGCCGGTTTTGTCAGTAGCAAGTTGCTTTATTATTCCCCAGCGAGTTGCTTTGTCTCCCCCTAGCGGAGTTGTATTGATGGTTCCCCGGCAGCTGCCTTGTTTTTCTCCCCAGCAGATTGGTATCGATGATTTCTCAGCACAGTCGTCCTGTGTATCCCCGGCGGAGTTTTCACCATTTTGCATTTTGCATGTAGCGATCATTGCATCCTCAAAACTGCGTAGCATTTCCATTTCATATGGAGCATTACGCCATAGAAAAATTCAAACATATGCATTCATGTGTTCGAAACCCATCAGACCGTATCCCCGGCAGAGGCGGATCATTTCATTCAACATCAGCACAGCACGTCTGCTACAGTTGCTTCGACAGCATTCAGAATTGGTATCCCCACAAAGGTTTATTTCCTCACCCGTTGGTGACAGAAGGCTTGTTTCTCCTCAGTGAGACCCCCAGCAAGTGATCAGCCTTGCCTTGACATATCTAAGATGTCATTCTTGTGATACCGGTAAGTGTCATGTCAGCACCCGCGTGTGTGTCCTTTTTTGGTGTCAGTAAACACCATTGTTTCGGTGTCGGTAAACATCGAGTATTCACCCCAGTCATCAGTAAATGTCTGGTCATCATTTTTTTGGTGTCAGTAAACACCATTGTTTCGGTGTCGGTAAACATCGAGTCCCACTCCAGTCATCGGTAAACGTCTGGTCGTTTTTGTTTGATGTCGGTAAACATCATCTTTCGATGTCGGTAAACATTGAGTCTTTTCCTCAGTCATCGGTAAATGTCTGATAAATCCCCAGCTAGAGATCCCCAGTAGAGTCATCGGTAAATGTCCTATCTGGTTTCCGGTTGCGAATATTTGTTTTTCTCTTCCCAGTAAAGTTTCATCCCAGTCATCAGTAAATGTCTGGTCATTTTTTTGGATGTCGGTAAACATCATCTTCCGATGTCGGTAAACATCGAGTCTCATCCCAGTCATCGGTAAATGTCTGGTCATACTTTGTTTCCTTGTTGATAAAATCAAGATCCCCAGAAGTCGTCGGTAAACGTCTTGCCTGATTCCATTACAAAGATTTTGTTCCTCCCCAAGTGGAGACGCCATCGGTAAATGGCCCCGTACGCTTCAATATCGGTAAATATTGAATGCCCAGTTTTATCTGCCATCGGTAAATGGCCCAGTTTTCTTCGATATCGGTAAATATCGGGTTCCCAGTTGCAGCAGCCATCGGTAAATGGTCTTGCTTCCTTTTACATCAAGTTGTTTCCCAGCAGCCATCGGTAAATGGTCTCGCTGAAGTTGATATCGGTAAATATCAAGTTTCCAGTTTCTAACCATCGGTAAATGGTTTCGCTTTTCTGAAGTTATCACTTGCAGCAGTCATCGGTAAATGACGTGGTTTTTATTGTATCATATCCGGTAGAGTGCAAATTTCTACGGTTCTTTGGTATTCAATCCCTGTTTACCCTGAAAGTCTGACAGCCGTTGCTATCATCCGTTCGGGTTCCCAGCTGATCGAATAGGGGCAGCTGTAGCACCTCAAATTTGCACCTATCATTGTACATACATTCTCATATTAGGTCATAACATTAACATGGTCCACTGCATAGCATTGCATTGTCCCTTTGCCCTAGTGCAAGCCATTCAGAAGAATTAGGTCAAACTGGTCAGGAGATCAGTCAGTCAAGCAAGCAAGTACAATTTCCAATGAGACAAGGCCCTAGGGTTGGTCCAACATGTTCACATGACTTAGGGATCCTTTTGAAGTGATTTGGTCAAGGTTTGATTGCTCAGAAGTCATCAGTCATGGCTTAGTTCACCAGAAACCCTAAAAAGTCAATTGTTGGTCAACTGTGCATTTAATCAGGGATTTGATGGTGGGAATTGGTTTGAGAGGTCTCATTCATGTTCATATAAGCCTCATATATCATGTCAAACATCATCATGGAAGAATTTGAAGCCAGACAAGAAATTTCCAAAAATAGAAAGTTGACCTGTAATTGGAATTTGCCAAAAATGGAAAGTCTTGATCCTCAAAATTACATCATGATAAAAGCTTCAAATGAATTTTTGCCCAACATGAAAGTTGAAGATCTTGTTCTTCCATTTCCAAAAAGTCCAAGAACACTCAATTCCCATGTATGGTTGGCAAGTTATGATCAAATCATTCTCACAAATTTTTGAACTTCAAAGTGGCATATCTTCCAAACCATTTGGCCAAATTGGGTGGGGTTTTTTGCTACAAGTCACATTTGATGCCCTCTTTCCAAATATGTCATCATAATTCACCAAAAGTTCACCAATCAAAATGGCACTTTTTGAAGTGACTTGAATTATTTCAAGTGAGGTAAAAAAATGATTTTTGCAAATTAACCATTTCTAACAACTTTTACCAATTGGGAATGATCAGAAATTGCATTTGGGATGTGCTCAAGGCCCATTTTCGTGCAGTCACTTACACCCCATACAAACTTGAGTTGGTTTTTAGCAAATTTCCAAAACATGTCATTTTAGCAAATTGTGATTACATTTCAATTAACCAACTTAAACCAACATTAAACAGCATACATATACTGCATTTTCTGCTGAACAAAGCCCTAGCAGCCACAACATCACAAACAGAAAAACTCTTTTCTCTCAAACACACCATTCCTTCATTTTGAAATTCTTGCTGAAAACCTCAAAGAGCACGATTCTTGCTTGCTTGTTTCATCATTGACCAACCTTTTGGAAGCTATTGTAAAGGTCATTTCTCAACTGTAAAGCCTCTTTCATGGACTGTTTTGAAGAAGCACATCCATGGCAGATTTCATCTTGAGCCATTTCAAGCTTTGTTGAGCTAAAACTCGTGCTCCATTCGTCATCTGGAACTTGAAGCTTCATCTGTTTCAGCCTTAAACAACCAAACAACCATTGAATCACAACTGTTCTCCAACTTTGGTAAGATTTCGAATCTCTCATTTTTCAAAATCATGCTATGCCTTATGTAGATCTTGCCATGCTGATTGTTTTGAGCTTTGAGTCATTAAAAATGGTTGCATATTGAGAGAGATACATGGATTCAAAGTTTCATATATGAATATGTTTGTTCTTAGTTCTTCCATGCTAGCTCGATTTAGGATAAATGATTGTTGGATTATGGATGTGTGTTGTTAGATGAGTCGAGTGATATGTTTGATTTCCATTTCTGGGCAAGAAAATTTTTCACGATTGATGGAGAAGATGAATGTTGCTACTGTACACATAAACCCTAGTTCTTCATTCCCAGAATTTTGATTGGAGCGTGTTATGCATGCTGTTGCACTGTACCATTGCCCATGACCAATAGCCGGTTGCCACGCCTCTGTTCAATACGCTGCGTTTCACTTATAGTTCCACATAATTTCAAAAATGCCATTTCGTTCCATTAAACCATTAATTCATGTTATTTTCTTCAATATTCATTTCATTTTGTGACCAAACTTACAAAATTCATAAGTCATCCAATTTTAATCCAAAATTAATGAGACTTTTTTTCAAATTGTTCATCTCAATCTCTAGTTTATTATCATATTTTTTCCAGAATTTTTACATGAATGGATTTTTAATTGTGCTAGGGTTTTGTTCATGTGTCCATTTTTTGTACACTTTGCCAAATCAATTGTGAAATGATGATGCTTTATCCAATGCCTTTGAAATTTTTTGTGATTAAACTAGACACACTCATGGTGATTTTGGTGTAGAGTTTGTGAATTTATCATTTCTGGTTTGTGAGTTATGATTTCTTGAATTAGGGTGTGACAATTTGTGTCACACCATTGATGTCCAACTTCATGATTTTCATTACCATGCTTCTTGACCTCAAATTGGCTTGAATTTTTGCATGAATGTACTTGTGGATGTCTAGTTTACATGTGAATTTTTCTGGAATTATTGATGGCATTTTCTAATTGTTTGGGATTTTCTCCCCTGTTTGATCATATGTTGACTTTTTGTGACACATGTTCTCATTTGATTTGTGAAATTCTCATACTTAATTGGATGAACTTGAAATTTGACATGTGATTAGTAGACACCTTAAGCTTTGTCATGGTTTTGATCCCATTCATTTCTCATATGTTGTCACTGGGTTATGATTTATTGAAGTTGGTACATGTTTGGTTGACTTCTTTGAGCATGCTTGAACTTGCTTTGACTCTCTGATTTTCATTGACCAACTTCCCTTGATCCAAATGAGCTGAAATTTGATATGCATATCATGTTATGGATGATGTTTGATCATGAATTATTTGATAATTTATTGAAATGTTTATGATTGGTTTTGAGTTAAGTCTTGCTGTTGACTTCTATGAGCTTCTATATGCCATGCCTTGACCTAATTTGCTTATGAAATCATGATGATGAATGATATGAACATGAAACCAATTGAGTTTGTTTCTTGATTGTTTGAACTTGATTTTGATTGGATTTCACTTGCTGTTTTGACTTTCTCATCCCCTTTTGACCCTAGGCTTGTCCTAGTGGTCTTGTTGCTCATGTTTGAGTTCATTTTTTCAGGTTAAGAAGCAATTGCCCAAAGAAACTTGTACAAATTGATTGAGCTTGCTTGATTGTCATGACTAACTTGTTTGTTTTGTAGGTTGCTTGGCTCACATGCTTTGAGCCTTGTGCATTTCACATTTAACTGACTGTGTTGACTGTTGATTTCTACCTCATTTTGATTTAACTTTGAATTGAATACTGATGTTGTCTGACTGGTTTCAGGTACCTTTAGTTTCTTATAGTTCTTTAAGAACTTTGCTTTGCTTTGCTTAATAGCAATTTGCATTGAGGTATAACTTCCTATCTTCATGTAGTCTGGAAGACCTGGCCTGTTACTTGGCCAGGCAACTGTCTGAAGTCCTCCTTAAGAGGCAATGTTTGTGACTGTTTACATTTGTCCTTGTATAGAGTCAAAGACCTCCTAAGTGAAGAGGAAATTGGCAGAACCCAAGGGATATGCAACCTATCCCCTGCTATTCTATGTGTCATCTGCTTTGCTCACACCACTGTGTTGATGCATTGCAGATACAAACCCAAGATCTTGTACAATTGTACAGTTGAGTCAGTTTCAAATGTGTAGAAAGGTTCCCACTTTCTGAACCCACACATTCTTGTCTTAAGCTCTCCCAGGCCAGGGATAAGAGCTGTGAAGTCTTATCTTCACTCACCCTTCATCTGCTTCACCTTAGCCCCTCAATGGCAAGGTTAAGAGCTAACACTACCCAGTTCCAGTGGTTTGTTTGTTGAGGTTGATATGACCCCTCGACTAAAACCTAACTTTGATTGAGCCCATTGCTTGCATATAGTGTGTGCTACATGTGCTTGTGTGTTTGTTTGACTTGCTTCCTGTGCAAGTTAGGTTTAGTTTAGCTTGCTCCCTGTGCAAGTTAGGTTAGGTGTGGCTTGCTTCCTGTGCAAGTCATGTTTAGGATAGGCTTGCTTCCTGTGCAAGTTAGCTAGAAACCTTAACTTAGGGATGATTTTGCATGACAACATCTAGGCTCGAGTCGTAGTCTCCCTAGTGTTGTGTCTCCCTCTGTTATCTGGTTAGGCTAGTCCTGTGTCCCTCCGTAGGGGAACTACGTCGCCCTGATCCTCATACCAGATGAGGTACGTAGGCAGGAGATGAGCTGATCTCTCCGGGCGCCCTTTTGTTTTGTTTGCGTGAGTTGTTTCTCCTTTTCTGGTTGGAGTCCGACGTAAGTCCAGCGATTGGCAGTTGGTTTCCTGTGTGTGTTTGTTGGTTCGGATGCTGATGTAAGTCCAGTGATTGGCATTCAGGCTCCACGTTTGCCTTTGCCTGTGTTTGTTTGTGTGCGTGTCAGCCGAGCTACGAATGCTCTAATTCTCCTTCGTCCAAGGAGATACGTATGCATAGGATGCGATATCCTAGCGAGCATGTGTCGTTTCCCCAGTCCGAACTACTTTGACTCTGATGTCTATGCCTGATGGACTAAGTAGGCCCAGGATGCAATGTCCTGCCGAGTCAGTTTCAGTCTCGTTTGTTTTCTTGTGTCTCTTTCAGCCAGTGTGTGTGAGTTTGAGCAGTATTTTAGCAACCATTTTCCTTCCTATTGTGCGTGGATCCCGTCGAGTACGACGGATGCGTAGGGGTGTTAATACCTTCCCTTCGCATAACCGACTCCCGATCCCATTCTCTTTGGTCGCGAGACCATGTCTTTCCCAGGTTTACTTCGAGCGTTTCCTTTCCCTCTTTTGGGATAAATAACGCACGGTGGCGGCTCTGTTGTTCTTGTTTTTCCGCCGGTTTTTCGCGTAATGCGACAGCTGGCGACTCTGCTGGGGACAGGAGAGAAGTTGACCTGTGCTGGTCCATCTTCCCTACGCGAGTCTCTCCTAGCGCTCTCTAGGTTATGGTTTTGGTTGCTGTGTGCTGTTTTGTTATTGCATTCATTATTTACTATTTGCATTCATTATTTACTGTTTGCATTCATTATTTACTGTTTGCATTCATTGTTTATTGTTTGCATTTATATTTGCATTGAGTTATGTTTGCATTCATTCACATTCATTATTCATCTGCCTGGCTGGTTGTCTGTTTTTCTTTGTTGGGGTGGGAGTCACTTGAGGTAAAAGGTCCAATACCCATACCATGAGTGAAATCTAGGATAATTAGGAATAGAGTGATTCATGGGAAGCGGGTGGTATTACGCCACTTAGCGGAACATTGATATCACGAGCAGTTCAGACCCTGGTGGGATATTGTCGTTGCATACTTCAGGTGTGTATATGATGGTATTCTACGAAAGGTTATCTATGCTGTGTTTCCCTCGACCTTACCCTGGCCTAGACGACACCCGTGAGTGGGGAAGGGTTGATCTTCATTACAGGTACCGTTGGTGACTTATGGTTCTGTTGGTGACTTTGGGTTCAGACGACAGTGTCTCAGTTGACCTTGGGTTTTCAAGTTGGATTTGGGTTCTGAACTTACACCGAAGCTTCGACCTTGTGATCAGAATTGCACAACCACTATGAGCAAGTGAACTACACCCAAGGGAACCCATACTCGAATACCTATAACCCTGGATGGAGGAATCACCCGAACTTCTCCTATAAAAACAATAACCCTATCTAAAATAATGCACCTCCGAGACCTAGTTATCAAGCCCCTAGATCAAATCAACCTATGCAACCTGTGCCACAAAAGCCGAGCCTTGAGAAAATTATGGAAAATTTTATCACCGGTCAAACCCAACAAAACAAGGAGTTCATGAACCAAAACATTCATGTTAACGAATTGATTACTCAGTTAGGAACCAAGGTTGACCAAATAGTTACTCATACCAAGATGCTTGAAACCCAGATCTCTCAGGTAGCTTTAAACCAAGCCCCTCAGACTACACCTGGAGGACAGTTCCCTGGATAACCTCAACAAAATCCGAGAGGACAAGCCAATGCCATTACCCTACAAAGTGGGAACGCTTATGATGAGCCACCAAACCCTAGATTGGGTGAACCTGAAACTTCTAAGGAATGTACCAAACTCACGGACGAAGTAAAGGAACCATAGGAATCTGAAAACCAGGAAGGTCGAGAAAAAGGAGAAGAACCTAAAGATAAAACTTCCGTACCACCCCCGCCGTATAAACCACCTATACCATATCCGCAAAGACTCAAACAAACCCAGATTAATAAACAGTATCAAAAATTTATTAAAGTTATAGAAAAACTTCACGTAGAAATCCCTTTCACATAAGCCATCACCCAAATACCTTCTTATGCAAAGTTTCTCAAAGAAATCCTTACCAACAAACGTAGACTTGACGATCCGAAGCCTTTGGAATGTAATGCTATTTCCGAGGACAAATTAGCAAAGAAAGATAAAGATCCTGGAAGTTTCTCCATTCCTTGCCTTTTGGGTAATCATGTCATCGAAAAAGCTTTTCTAGACTCAGGAGCTAGTGTAAGCCTAATGCCTTTAGCGGTTTGTGAGAGGTTAAACTTAGGAGAATTACAGCCCACTAAGATGTCACTTCAGTTAGCCGATAGATCTGTTAAATATCTGATAGGCATTTTAGAAGATGTTCTTGTTAGGATAGGTCAGTTATTTATCCCTACTGATTTTGTTGTCATGGACATCAAAGAGGACAATGATATACCAATCCTTCTAGGTAGACCATTCTTATCGACTGCAGGAGCCATAATAGATGTCAAGAAAGGAAAGTTGACATTTGAGGTAGGTGACGAGAAAATAGAATTTATACTTTCGAAATTTCTTATGGCACCTGTGATGGGAGATTCGTGTTATGCCTTAGATATCATTGATGAATGTGTTAGAGAATTAGAACAAAAAGAAATTATTAAGTTACCATCAACTCTCATAAGGGAAGATGATGACTTTAAGAAACCCTACATCGATGATAACCTTTACGAATGTTTATCCCTTACCCCAGATCCTATGCCATGCCCTAAGAAACCAACCTTAGAACTTAAGGGACGGCCTAAGAACCTGAGATACGAGTTCCTCGATGAAAAGATGAACCGTCCAGTTATAGTTAGTGCTACCTTGAGCCAAGAGGAGACGAACCAACTTTTAGACGTTTTACGAAGATATCC
The DNA here is from genome assembly GCF_024323335.1 of Lathyrus oleraceus. Taxonomy (NCBI): domain Eukaryota; kingdom Viridiplantae; phylum Streptophyta; class Magnoliopsida; order Fabales; family Fabaceae; genus Lathyrus; species Lathyrus oleraceus. The sequence goes on from NC_066582.1 coordinate 36,573,659, forward strand.
CTCAGCCTTAGGATATAATATCTCTGACCTGAAAGGTATAAGCCCATCCGTATGCATGCATCGGATTTCGCTCGAAGAAGATTCAAAACCCTCTAGGGAACATCAGAGAAGAATAAACCCTATAATGAGTGATGTTGTTAAAAAGGAAGTTCTTAAGTTACTTGAGGCATGTATAATCTACCAGATCTCGGATAGTAAGTGGGTGAGCCCTGTGCATGTAGTGCCTAAAAAGGGAGGCATCACAGTCGTGCAAAACGATAAGCGCGAACATGTAGCAAAACGTTTAGAAGGAGGATGGCAGATGTGTATAGATTATAGAAAATTAAATAAAGCAACTAGGAACGATCATTTCCCTTTACCATTTATAGACCAAATGTTAGAGCGTCTAGCCAGACACTCTTACGTCTGTTATCTAGATGGATACTCAGGATTCTTCCAAATACCTATCCACCTGAAGATCAAGAAAAAACTACCTTTACATGCCCTTATGGAACTTTTGCCTACAGACGGATGTCGTTCGGCCTCTGTAATGCCCCAGCTACTTTCTAACGCTGCATGATGTCAATCTTTGCAGATTACCTAGATGGTATCATGGAAGTGTTTATGGATGATTTCTCGGTTTGCGGATTTGATTTCCACAATTGTCTTGCTAACCTTGAGAAAATCCTGGAGAGATGCGTGGAGGTGAACCTCGTGCTAAACTGGGAAAAATGTCATTTCATGGTAACCGAAGGAATAGTTTTAGGACATATAGTTTCCGAAAAAGGTATAGAGGTAGATAAAGCTAAAATAGAAGTTATAGAAAACCTAAAACCACCAAAAACCATCAGAGAAATCCGAAGCTTTCTTGGACACACTGGATTCTATCGGCGTTTTATTAAGGACTTCTCCAAAATAACCAAACCTTTAACTGGACTTTTAATGAAAGATGCTGAATTCATTTTCGATGAAAAATGTAATAACGCATTTAATCTTTTAAAACAAGCATTAGTATCTGCACCCGTTATAAGACCACCTGATTGGTCAGAACCTTTTGAGATAATGTGCGATGCTAGTGATTATGCAGTTGGAGCCGTTCTAGGACAAAGGAAAGATAAAAAATTACATGCCATTTATTATGCCAGTAGAACCCTAGATGTTGCCCAACTTAATTATGCAACAACTGAAAAAGAATTACTCGCTGTAGTTTTCGCTATAGACAAATTTAGATCTTATCTAGTAGGAGCAAAAATTATAGTTTACACCGATCATGCTGCCATTCGTTACCTATTAAGTAAAAAGGATGCCAAGCCCAGGTTACTTCGATGGATTCTATTACTACAAGAGTTTGATTTAGACATAAGGGATAAAAAAGGCACTGAAAATGTAGTAGCCGATCACCTTTCTAGGCTAGAACATCTCAAGCCTGAACTAGTACCCATAAACGATGATTTCGCCTATGATAGACTGATCGCTAGAGTGGAAACCATTGAAGATAATAACCTAGATCCTTCTGAGCACTCCCAAAATTCCTTAGCAATAAGTAACGTACCCTGGTATGCAGATTTCGTTAATTACCTAGCTGCTGATATAGTACCCCCTGATCTTGACTACCACCGCAAGAAGAAATTCTTCCACGATGTGAGAAACTTCTATTGGGACGAACCGCTCCTTTTCAAAAGGGGTAAAGATGGCATTTTTCGCCGTTGCGTTCCAGAAGAAGAGGTAAATAATATTATCGAGCATTGTCATTCTGCATCCTATGGTGGACATGCGAGCACCTCTATGACATACACCAAGATTCTTCAAGCTGGCCTATTCTGGCCTACCATGTGGCGAGATCTCTATGCTTGCATTGTCAAATGTGACAGATGCCAACGCACTGGAAACATTTTAAGACGTGATGAAATGCCCTTAAGAAACATTCAGGAAGTAGAACTCTTTGACGTATGGGGTATAGATTTCATGGGACCTTTTCCACCATCCTTAGGAAATAGGTACATCTTAGTAGCTGTAGACTACGTGTCTAAGTGGATTGAAGCTATAGCCGCACCCACCAACGACACTAGGGTAGTAATCAAACTATTTAAAAACTATATATTCCCTAGATTTGGAACACCACATTTAGTCATAAGCGATGGAGGATCACACTTTATATCGAGAATATTTGACAAACTTTTAAGAAAATATGGAGTTAGGCATAGAGTAGCAACACCGTACCACCCACAGACTAGTGGCCAAGTAGAAGTATCTAATAGGGAGATAAAACAAATCCTAGAGAAAATTGTTTCTATTTCTAGGAGAGACTGGTCTCAGAAGCTTCAAGAAGCATTATGGGCCTACAGAACCGCTTTCAAAACCCATATAGAAACTACTCCTTATCAACTAGTTTATGGAAAATCATGTCACTTACCTTTCGAGTTAGAGCATAAGGCCTATTGGGCCATTAAAACTTTGAATTTAGATTACCTAGCCGCTGGAGAAAAGCATATCCTAGACATTCATAAATTAGAAGAACTTAGGCAATCTGCCTACGAGAATGCAAAAATATATAAAGAGAGGACAAAAGCCTATCACGACAAAAGAATAGTAAAGAAAAACTTCAATATAGGCGATTTTGTTCTCCTTTTCAACACTAGGTTACGACTCTTCCCTGGAAAGCTACGTTCAAGATGGACTGGTCCTTTCGAAGTATCCAAGATTCTGAGATCCGGAGCCGTAGAAATCAAGAACGATACTTGTAGTCCATTCATTGTAAATGGACAAAGACTGAAGCTCTACGAAGGAGGAGACATTCCAGCATACTACTCGAGCCACACCCTGATTGATCCACCAATCCCTACTACTACAGTTGTATAAATTCTAATCGTCAAGCTAATGACGTTAAACAAGCGCTGCGTGGGAGGCAACCCATGGTTTTTCTTTCATTTTACTTTTTCGCATTTATTTAATTTAATTTTTTATTTTATTTTATTTTTCATTAAGACTAAGATTTGAATGGTTTGTATTTTCAGGATCACTTAACTTTTACCAGGATGCAGGATTTTGATGACATGCATGTGGCCTATAGAGATAATGCTCAGAGGGAGCGTTACATCGCTTTGTATCAGCGCCTTATGGCACCCACACGTTATCCTGACCAGCACTGTATGGAGGCACTGGGTATCGAGCCTAGTATCTGATTCCTTAGCCACCAGCTTCACTGGGACGAGTTTGCTGATGATTTGAGTAACACATATAGGAACCTGACTTTGGAGTTCCTGAGTTCATTCGACTATGACCCATACTCTGGACCAGATGGGTATGCTGCTTTCAGGCTTTTCGGGGTTGAGTACTCCTTCAGCCAGAAAGAGTTCGGCGACTTATTGGGTTTCCAGACTACTCCTGATGCTATCCCGGAGACACCTATGGGATATTTCTTGGGTAAGGAGGTTGAGAAGTTTTGGAGTGACATATCAGGTGGCGGAAGCCAGGATCCATCTATGCAGCTGTCTCATGTCATACATAACCCCGCCTTCAGATACTTTCAGATGATATTAGCACATTCCTTCTTGGGAAGGCCGGATGCAGAGACACTACTGAGTGAAGAGGAGATCTTCCTACTATTTTGTGCATCCCAGTCTCGCCCAGTAGCATGTGGGAATTTCTTATTATACAGTCTCAGCGGTATCTCTAGATCTACCGAAGGAGTCATCCATGTTGGCGAAATCATCACGCAGATTGTTGTCGCTTTGGGTCTGTCTCGCAAGCTGTTGCATCTTCGGACCTACTGTGGGTACACGACCATGGACATCGACTTCTGTTTGACCAGAGGATTGATCAGGAGAGCCTCTTTCCACCCATGTCAGTTCTGATTGCTAGTCGACAGCGAGGCCATCCATTACTTCACACTGCCAGACCCTATGATGACCAGTGTGCATGATCCAGCGAATTGGAGTTATGCTCTAGAAGGCCAGGGAGAGACCGTTGAGGAACCAAGATCACCACCCATTGCTGAATACACACCTACACCACCATCTCCCAGAATCACTGTTTTCTCTAATAATCTTTCATTGCAGACACCCGACATCCGCACTCAGATTGCTGAGTGTCGTAGAGAGATCGCAACGCTTAGACAGGAGGTGGCTGACCTTACTTTACATATGGGAGTGTCTGATCTCACCCATGCTACTGAAGCCGACTGTCTATATCAGGAGATCGCAGAACTCAAGCAGGAGGTAGCCATGCTCCGTGGTTCCTCTCAGGAAGATGACATCCCCACTACATGATCTCACCATTTAATCTTATTTTATCTCATTTTTTACATTTCTCGTATTTACATAACTCACCTTATATTATCGCATTTGAAATATTATATAAACTACATTTATACATTAGTATTTCTATTTTTTATCTATATATGTTTTATATTTATTTTAGTTGCATTTTAATTTTTCAGTTATTTATTTATTTTATATTTAATTTCTGTTTTTGTTTTTGTTTCAGTTTCACTTTTTTATTTTTGTTTTTACTTTTATAAAAATTATGCAAGTCAAAGATACTAGGAGAATCACAAGACAAATGCTATCCAGACCCCTCAAAGCCAAAAGACAAGAGAAATCCAAACCAAAGGACCAAAATCTGGCCCAACCAGATTTTGCCTTGTGGCGCCCGCCATAGGACCTGTGGCGCCCGCCACAGCGTCTGTAAATGGTCGGGGCAAAACCCCTTTCTTCACCATTTTTGCAACTTACAACCTCCCAAACCCATTTTTTCACCTTGGAAAAAAATCCTTGAACCCACAAAAAGCTCATACTTTTCTAACCACCACACCACACAAATCATTATTCCACTTTCCATTTTCGATTTCATCCGTCGGATTTTATAAAAATCCAACCTTTTTCACAAACCACTTCATCTTCTTCATCACTTTTCAAAAGCATTCAAATGGATTTTAACGGATTCATTCTTCGAGGAGGGAAACCGGGGGATCGACAAAGAAAAATTATTGAACGGTTGTAAAATCGGGAAATCCTCCCGACAAGGTATGTTGACGAAGACTGCCTCTACACTTTAGGTATCTATCATAGCATATTTCATTTATTAGATAATTTAGGTTTGTATAATTTCTTTTCCAATAAAGAACCTACCTATGAGCGGTTGACAATTGAATTTTTGAGTTCCTTAATTTATATTGTCAACCCTAACACTGCTAGCACAGTTGGTACTGTCAAATTTAGAATGTTTGCTGTTGAATACCAATTCAGTACCGACGAACTAGCCAGCTTGTTAGGGATCCCTCATGGGGAATGTGCTATTTGTGAGGCCCCTTTGGATTCCGAATGGTCTGTTGAGGTATTTTCCTTCTGGGAGCGTTTATCAAACACTTCCATAAACTCTTTTGAAGGAGTTCTTGCCTCGATTATCCATAACCCGACCATCAGAGTTTTTAGATATCTGTTGGCATGCACTATTTTTGGCCAGGAGAATCCAAATAAGGTTAATGCTAGAGAGCTTCTATTTTTACAAGGAAGCCTCACAAATAGACGTATTAATTCGGTCCCGTTCATGCTTGCTCATATGATTTTAACTGTGAATAAAGCGGGACCGATTTCTTTTGGTGGATTGATTACATCTATTGCTCGGGCGCTTAACTTGAACGATGAGATGGCTATCCTAAACCCCTTACCTCCTCGCACAATTAACCTAAAATTTCTGAGAGACATGAAATTGTGCCGCTCACGGAGAGAAGGAGGCTATATGCTTATGGTTCATGGTGTAGCCATTCCGTCTGTTGTTTTACCGTGCACTAGACGTACAGATGTACGAGATGAAAGGAATTGGACCTACGATTTAGACGCTCCACCTGTTTTAGGTCCTCTTCCTCCTAACATTCCTGATGAGGCGGGACATGACACTGATGATGAATATGATCGGAGAGAGAGATCTCTCGTACCACATGTGTCCCCCCATCATCCTTCACCACCACACACCGCACCATCTTCTTCTTCTGCAGGTACCACTCCTGGCTTCTATATTACAGAGGAGATGTGGCGTGACCACCTGGCTAGAGAGCAAAGGCGTGACGACCTACTCTCTACCCTCCAGCAACAAATGACGAATAATATGAACTTCATGCAAGAATCACAGCGGAGGTCGGACAGGTCCTATGACAATGTTCTACAGTCTCTGCAAACGATCACAGATACATAAGCCCGTCAGCAAAACTACCACCAGAGACACATGGCACTAATTGAAGCCACTCAAGGTTCCATTATAGGTAACCTTCGAGAGGTGAGGACCGCTCAAGATGCCCTGATGACGAGGATGGTTCAGAGAGATCGTCGTCGTACCCGATCCCGTCGTCCACCTCAGGATGGCGAGGGCACTAGTGGTCAGCAATAGGTTGCCAGGTAACTCTTCCTTATCTTATTTCGAAACATTGGGGATAATGTTCGATTTAAGTGTGGGAGGAGACTCTATTACTTTATTGCTTTTCTCGTTTATCGCTTTTTCTTTGCTGTTTTTAGATAGTTTATTTCCTTTTAGTTGTTTACTTTGCTTTTTAGTATAATGAATGAGTCTGACGAGTCACCAAATATAGTAGATCTTTAGTACAATCCTACCTCCCCATACCTTTAGCCCCACCAAAAAAATTTTGCAAAAGAAAATAGTGTTATTCCGAAAGTTTTCAGGTTTTAAGGACATGTTTTGAGTAAGGATGCGGTGACTTGGGAGAACTTTGCGAAACATCAGTATCTGTTTTAGCACCATAAGCTTCGTAAATATATGAATCATTCCCGAAACCCCATATACCATGGCCTTAATCATCATTTCCATATAAGTCCTTAGTAGTTTATCTCAACAGTCAGCTCTGGCCTACGCATCCTCTACGTAGGGGACCGATGCAAATAAGTGAATGATCCAGAAAAACAAAAAAACAAAAGAAAGCAAAAAGGCAACTCCGGTATAGGTGACCCTCACAAAGTCATTTAAACCAAAGAATTGTAAAAAATTGCTACAAAAAGTAAAGGAAAAAGAAAAAGAAAAGCAGTACCCACTGCTAGTTGGTTCAGAGGTATTTGGCACTGAACTCGGTAGGGCGGATTACGATCCGATCCCCCACAACTACAGTTGGGTCCAATAAAAGGGTTTACACATGTTTATGTGCCAGAAACCCCAAGCTCTGATCATAATCACTAACAGGCCACTCTACCATGAAGCATGTACGGATAACGGGCTTAATGTGATTGCGCCTAAATGAAAAGGATATAAAAAGAGATGAAGAGGCAGGCCTAGGTATTATGGGATAATATGGGTTGGTTAATATAGGAATGAAGTTTATGTTCGTATTTGCGGATTAGTGTCATCATGATACCCTTAGTTCACTCAGTTAGTACCTATCACTGCATCCCGACTTGAACTTAGAAATTTTACCTAAAGCACTCGTTTACACAAATTTTCTTTTATGAGCTTTTCAATGTTTTGCTTGAGGACAAGCAAAGGTTTAAGTGTGGGAGAGTTTGATCACACTGAAATTTACCGTATTTTCGACTCCGATTTCACATGCATTCTAGTTGTTTTATTATCATTTTGTTGTGTTATTACTATGTTTTTCTTTGTTTTCAGATTTTTACTTTAATCGGAGCCCCGATTGAGAAAAGGAGCGAAAAAGAGCCAAAAACCCTAAAATTCAGCATTTTGTTCTTATGGACTACCCAATGGCGGGCGCCACAGACCAAGTCATAACGTGTCCAAGCTCAACTTCCCTCAACTCCCACGTTCTCCACTACATCCACTAAGGCGCCTCACTTTGGCCTCGTGGCAGGCGTCATGGCCTTGTGGCGGGCGCCACAAGAGGAAAACAGTTTCCCTCCATTTTCAAGTTGAAGGGCATCCAAGTCATTTCCATCTTTTTACTTGCTTATAAATAGAAACTCAGATTCACTTTTACAATCATCCAAACTTAGAGCAGAAGCAAACTCAGAAGCAACTTTGTTTCACTTAGGCATATATTCAGTTTTATAAAGTGGTAATCGTTTCGCATTGGAGTGTTACCACAATTGTATAATCGAGTCTGTGATAGAGTCTGTAATCGAGTTTGGAGCACTTTGGAAGAAAGTTAATCCTGCCGTCATTTTCATTTCTGCATTGTAATTTATTCAACCCTCCGATTGGAGCAGGTTTTTATTACTTGTCTTTACTTTATTTATTTTCCCGCACTTGTCTTTACTTTATTTATTTTCCCGCACTCGCTTTACTTTTATTTATTTCCTCGCACTCGCTTTACTTTATTTATTTTCCCGCACTCGCTTTACTTTCATTTATTTCTCGCACTCGCTTTACTTTTATTTATTTCCTCGCATTCGCTTTACTTTATTTATTTTTCCGCACTCGCATTACTTTTATTTATTTCCTCGCACTCGCTTTACTTTTATTTACTTTCCGCACTCGCACTACTTTTATTTATTTTAATGCACTTTTACTTTACCATGTCTAACTAAATTTATAAGGTTAGAATGTAAGGATCGTAATTGAACCAGTAATCCGTACAAATGTTCGTAGAAACACTTAAGGGCTATTTTAACTTTCAACTTAAGTTTTCCCGCACTTCAATTCCGTTGGGTAAGATCGAAAGTCGTCCAACGTCTTTTTAAACTTAATTGTTTTTAACTATTTCAAAAACAGCGAAAGCGCTTTGTCTAGTTCATTAGGAGATTTTAACATTAGGAAGAAAAGAGATTTTAAAACTATTTTCGGACGCGTTTATAAGTTTAGAGTCTGGTTCGTAAGAACCTCTTTTGGTTAAGAAATCCAGGTTATAATACTTTTCAACTTAGTCAAGATACTATATTTCTTAAAAATAGGTTTACTACTCTAACGCAATGCACGCCTTATTATAAGTGACAATAAGGGGGTTTGATTAGGGAGTACAACTCGGTTCTGAATACGCGAAAGCGACAATTCCTGTTAAATTAGTTCTTTTCAAAGTAGGAAACATTGCCCGTAAGTAGCTCTACTAGCAAGTACTTGGATTATCAATTAATTACGTGAATTACATTCGACCCTGTCTTTATTAATTAATCTTTATTTCAAACTTTACTTTTCATTGCACACTCCAGGAACACCTATTTTGCTTGCCTTTGATAAACACCATAACAATAGATAACGATAGATTGACACTTGGTCTCTGTGGATTCGACAATCTTTTATATTACTCTGACGCGTTCGTATACTTGCGAAAATACCGCATCACTGGCTGCCCTCCAATTCTGGGAAAGTTCGACCAACTCCTTTCATACAAAGTGTGACATGATTACGGCGACGCTTTTAGATATTGCTGCCATTACAGGCCTAAAACCGACCGGCGAAGTCTTCGACTGTGAAGCCGTAGCACCAGTCTCTCTAAGGTTTGACGTTGGTGATTCTCACAAACTGACATAAAATAACTTCATTTATCATCATGCTACATCTTCGGGCCCTGCGACCACTGAAGAACATGTGGCCTTTCTAACTCTTTGGCTGTCTCGCTTTGTGTTCTGCTCTAGATCAATGCAAATAGCTAAACACTTTGTTCTCCTGGCAACTTAGCTACACCAAGAGCGTGACATCGCTCTTGGCCAATTAATATTGGCCTCTCTTTACGAGTCTTTATCTAAAGTTGTCTGCCAAATCAAACTCTTTGACCCTGAGAACTAAAAAAAGAATAATGTCTTGGCTCACGGTCCCTTTTGGTTCCTACAACTGTGGCTCAACGCCACTTTTTCTAAAGATATAACGTCTCATGGGATGAGAAGGGTCGCGTGTCCCCCAGAAGAGAAACACATTCTTTGGAAGCGACTAATCCCTCTGACCCCCATCGACAAAACCTTTCCTGATGTCAAGGTGTTTCGCCTTTTGTTTGACATTATGTTAACTCGCGCCTACTTTCACCCATCTATGGCTCCTTTTAGTAGTCAGACTGAAGGTCCTAAATGGCTCACCAGGGCTTTCCCTCCGACTGAAGATGAGCACAAGAACAAAACTTTTGTTATCTAGAGACGCTTTTTGGTCCCCCAGTTTCTGTCGGCTGTAACATCCGGCGTCAACCCTGAACTAGTTGCTTACCAACCCAACTTGGTAGCTAGACAGTTTGGACTTTGTCAGTTTGTTCCCAAGTCACTGTTTCCTTCTCTCGACATACTCACAAACATCCTTTGTGATCAGCCCTGGAGTATGATCCAAGAAGATGTTGAGGCCCTTTGGGAAAAACGACCCAGGCTCCATTCCATCCCGTTTCAACCAACCTTCTTCTGCACCAAAGAATTTGATGTTTGGTGGCAATCATATCTTGCTGCTTACGTTGGTGCTCCTGAGGCCAAATCATCTGAACTAACTCAGGCTCTTGTCCATTTGTAGGCGAAATCGACCAAGTGTAAGGCTCTCCATATCAAACAAATTCAAGCTTTCCAGAAATATTTCTAAGTTGTGTATCGACCTAATAATCTTCGTCGGACCATTTCTGAGGCTGCTGCCAAATTAAAGGAGAAGGTAACCGACAGGATCTCAAAGCTTAAAATCCCTGGTTACGCGAAAGACAAATATCTTTACGCCCTTCATTTCGGAAGCATCAGATTCCCTCCTTTGCCATCTAGCCCCTTGGCTTTGGCCTTCGGCTCTCTAATTCCAGATTGGTATTATTGTCCCTTTTCAGACGTGCAAAATTCTTATAAGAAAAAGACCGACAAAGTGGTACGACGAAACATTATCTGCCCTACTACTCAGGGCCACTTCATATTGATCCTCAATATGTTAGAGTGCTCGATACCACACAAATTGGTAACACTTTTCTGGAAAGCTAGCACCTCCTTTTATTTGGATTTTGTCGCTTACTTGATTTTCTATGTTTTCTTTACAACAATCCCCATAGACCCTGTGGATCCCGCTCCTGTCAATGAACCTATCATTTCGATAGAAAAGACTCATCTTCAAATTACTGAGGAAAAATCAAGAGATGGTGTGGAATGATGAATGTCAAGAAGCTTTTGACAAAATCAAGAAGTATCTCCAAGAACCTCCAATTCTGATGCAACCAGTTGAAGGAAGACCTCTAATCATGTATTTGACCGTGTTAGAAAATTCAATGGGGTGTGTGTTGGGGCAACATGACAAGTCTGGTCGAAAAGAGCATGCCATATACTACCTTAGCAAAAAGTTTACCGACTGTGAAACAAGATACTCATTGCTCGAGAAAACTTGATGTGCTTTGGCTTGGGCTGCTCGCCGACTAAGACAGTATATGTTGAATCATACCACTTTATTGATTTCTAAGATGGATCCTATCAAATATATATTTGAGAAACCTGCCCTCTCCGGAAGAATAGCAAGATGGCAGATGATTTTAACAGAGTATGATATCCAATATACTACTCAGAAAGCAATCAAAGGAAGCGTGTTAGCTGATCATTTGGCTCATCAAGCAGTTGATGATTACCGATCTATGAATTTTGAGTTCCCAGATGAGGATGTCATGCTTGTTACTGATTACGAAGAACCTGGACCAGATGAAGGACCCGAACTGGGATCCCGATGGACTATGGTTTTTGACGGATCTTCTAATGCATTGGGCAATGGTGTCGGTGTTGTAATTATTTCTCCAAGGGGTTTCCATACGCCTTTCACTGCTAGACTATGTTTTGACTGTACCAACAATATGGCTGAGTATGAAGCATGTATTTTGGGACTCAGAGCTGCTATAGACCTGAGAATCAAGTTTTTGAGTGTGTACGGAGACTCAGCCTTAGTAATCAGTCAGATCAAAGGAGAATGGGACACTAAACATCCGAATCTCATCCCTTATCGAGAGCGGGTGTTGACATTAATCCCATACTTTGAAGAGATTACATTCGAACATATTCCCCGAGAAGAGAATCAGTTGGCAGACACATTGGCTACCATGTCATCTATGTTCAGAGTCAGATGGGATGATGAAGCTCCCATGATCACCGTTGAACGATTAGATGAACCAGCATATTGTTATGAACTTAATACTGATGAAGTAGAAGAGAAACCTTGGTTCCATGAAGTAAAAAGATATTTAGAAACTCAAGAATACCCCGAAGGGGCATCCATCAATGACCGAAAGTTTCTGAGGAAGTTCTCCACTAAATTCTTTTTGAGTAATGGAGTATTATACAAACGTAATCATGATTCGACTTTGCTTCGCTGTGTGGATAAAAGGGAAGCAGAAAATATTATGGAAGACATGCATGATGGTATTTTTGGGACTCATTCTAGTGGACATACGATGGCCAAGAAGATTCTGAGATCAGGATATTATTGGTCTACCATGGAAGCTGATTGCCACCATCACTCCAGAACTTGTCACAAGTGCCAGATCTATGCGGATAAAGTACATGTGCCTCCTACTCCATTAAACGTGTTGACAGCCCCTTGACCCTTTGCAATGTGGGGCATTGATATGATTGGAGAGATTAAACCTACTGCTTCTAATGGACATCGTTTCATTCTTGTTGCTATTGATTACTTTACAAAGTGGGTAGAGGCGGCCTCATTTGCTTCTGTCACCAAGAATGTGGTGGCACGGTTCATCAAGAATAGTCTCATTTGTCGGTATGGCATCCCTGAAAGAGTTATCACTGATAATGGTACCAATTTGAACAACAAGATGATTATTGAACTTTGCACGCAGTTCAAAATAAAACACCATAACTCTTCTCCGTACCGGCCAAAGATGAACGGCGCCGTGGAGGCTGCTAATAAGAATATTAAGAAGATTATACAAAAGATGACAGTAACATACAAAGACTAGCATGAGATGTTACCATTTGCTCTTCATGGTTATCGCACTTCAGTACGAACCTCGACGGGGGCAACTCCTTTCTCTTTAGTCTACGGAATGGAAGCCGTCTTACCGGTGGAAGTTCAGATTCCCTCTCTAAGAATCATGAAAGAGGCAGGTTTAGACGAGGATGAATGGATTCAGACTCGACTCGATCAGATAAATTTGATTGATGAAAAGAGACTTGCGGCTGTTTGTCATGGGCAGATATATCAAAGCGCATGACCCATGCATTTAACAAAAAAGTCAAGAGACAGGTGTATCAAATGGGCGACTTGGTGGTCAAGTGTATCACTCTACCACAAGGTGATCCCAGAGGCAAATGGACCCCCGCATACGAAGGGCCATGATACTTGCTACAATGGATGGCGAAGACTTCCCACATCCCGTGAATACAGACATAGTTAAAAAATACTACGCATAAAAGAGACCTGCTAGGTCGACGTATCTAGGCAAAAGTAAGGGCATCCCGGCGAACCAAAAGGGTTCGGGCAAAAATTAGGGATAAACATATAAAAATGTACACCCGGCAAGTCGAAAACCTGAAAAGGCGGCTTGGGCAAAAAAGGGCATCCTGGTGGACTGAAAACCTGAAAAGGCGGTCTAGGCAAAAATTAGGGATTAAAGCGTATGACTATGTCCCGTTCTCAGGCAGCTTCATCCAAGTTCAAGGGACTGAACAAGCCAATCACTTTTATCCGACAGCAGGAGATGAGAGGCTTGAAGACATAATGACAGTAGTGGAACTAAAATCAATATGACTTTTTCTTCATAGCTTTTTCTTTATGTTCTCGACAATTTCCTCTTACTAGGATTTCTGTCTCCTTGTATTCAAATTGCCTGTTTATAGGCCCTCTTTCAAAATCAATACAATTTTATTTCCAAAAAGATACTTTTGTTTTACTTTCTCTGTTTTGTTTGCGTAAACGTCCATTGATTTAAGTTGAATTAATATATGCATTTGAATATGATCGATGTTTATCAAAAATACATGCATAAAACGGAAATAGCAATTACTAAAAGACTTCAGGATCGAGGAGAAGGTCTAACCATGCTTTCCAATGAATCCGGTTGCTAATTCTGTTCCCCAGCAAAAACCAGTTATTCCCAGAAGAAATTGGCATCACTAGACAGACTGGTCATCTCTTCCATCCCCAGCCAGGCTCTGTTGAATGTTTCTACCATCAGACAGAAATCAAGTATCCCCAGCTAAGAAAGGGTCATCAATACAAATATCTCCAACCAGAATGTGGGGATTTATTTTCCCCTGGCAAAAATTTTCAGACGCATAATTCATTCATGCATAATTTCACATCATATACATGCATGCAATGTTCGCATTTATTTTCAAAAGCATAAAACATCTCATGCATCATGACATGGCATGAGGCTAACTTTTTTTCAGGTTAACTATCCTCCTGATACAGTCAAAATAAAGATCCATTCAGACAGATATCTTCATCGATTACATTCTAAATTCAAATACATCTTTCAGATATAATCCATATGAACATTCGTTCTGACAAAGCACTCTGATATCCTCCTAATGGTGGCATCTTAAGCCCATCCCAGACATTTATTGCAAATACAACATATACCAATATTATCAGATATAGCCTAACGTACGGTTCATTCTGATTCAGCCCAACATATGATTCCTTCAACTATTCCAATACGGTCTAGCGTACGACCCATTTGGATGTTAATTTCCTCAGATACTACCTAGCGTACGGTACATTCCGAGGTGTAGTCTAGCGTACAACTACTTTTCTTTGTCAGATACAGCCTAACGTACGGCTCATTCTGCAACTCAGATACGATCTAACGTACGATCCATTCTGATCTTCATCCCTCAGATACTACCTAGCGTACGGTACATTCCGAGGTGTAGTCTAGCGTACGACTACTTTTCTTTGTCAGATACAGCCTAACGTACGGCTCATTCTGCAACTCAGATACGATCTAACGTACGATCCATTCTGATCTTCATCCCTCAGATACTACCTAGCGTACGACACATTCCGAGGTGTAGTCTAGCGTACGACTACTTTTCTTTGTCAGATACAGCCTAACGTACGGCTCATTCTGCAACTCAGATACGATCTAACATACGATCCATTCTGATCTTCATTCCTCAGATACTACCTAGCGTACGGTACATTCCGAGGTGTAGTCTAGCATACGACTACTTTTCTTTGTCAGATACGGCCTAACGTACGGCTCATTCTGCAACTCAGATATGATCTAGCGTATGATCCATTATGATCCTTTATCCCCAGTGGAGTCGACAGCCTAATGGATGACTCACTATACGGTCTAGCGTACGACCCGGTGTGGCACCCATGCCTTCAAATTGGTCTGATGTACGACGCACTCTGAAGCTCTCATCATCAAACTTCCTGGATGGCATCTTTAAGCCCATCTCCGTCAAGACTAACTTTTAATTAACAAGTGCAAATTTTTGGGGCATTCTAAGTGTTCAATAATCTTCCACCTCCAGACCACGAATGGCGTACATACCATTCTAACTCTCTCGGTTTAAGAATATTGAACAGGGGCAGCTGTCATACCCCAAAATTTGCCCGTTAATCTTGCAAGACATTTTTCAAGGCACTCCAACTCATTTTTCAAGACATTGATCTTAAAGGAACAAAGACCCAGCACACAGGTGGCCAAATCCAGAAAATGACTTAAACTAGCTTGCTCGCTAGGCGAGCAAAATCCTTCGCCTAGCGAACTCTTCGCTGTACCACTCGCCTAGCGAAGCTTGCGAATACCAGAAATTTTGGGCTTCATTCTGAGCCCATTAGGTCACAAAAACTATTATAAATACCAAGACCTCATTCAGAAAAAGGGGACAGGGGGAGGAGAAACACAAACCCACACAGACAGCAAACCCTGGAGGCTAACCAAGAGAATTCAGAGCAACCCTAAAGGAAACCCTGAAGGAAACTCATCTGCACAAAGGTTACCTCCGTCCAACTCAATCCGGCACCAACCCTAAGAGTGATCTGCCAATTCAACATTGCAATTCAATTGCAAACAGGTTTGCACTACCACTACCGCTTTATGCTCCCAATTTACATGTGGCATTATGATTGAATTTATAAATGTATCGTAGGTTTTGCATGTGGATTTAAGTATGCATGGATGTTTTGAATGTTTAACCATGTAATTTCTGTAATGGATGTCATAGGGTTTGAAGCTTGCTGAAATCGTACTGTTATTAAACTAAAAACCCGCAGCCGTTCGCTAGCACATCGCTAAGCGAACATGTAGCGAGTGTTCGCCAAGCCTTCGCTAGGCGAGGCAGTAGCGAACATGACAGTCGTTGATTTTTTTTTCGTTCTGTTCGGTGCTTATCTGACATGTTCTATCATAGCTATGTATTATTTGCCTGACATTATTACTGCTGTGATTCCTTTGCTCGGTGCAACTATTGATCGCACCCCATTTGGTATTCTGACCTGTTTTGCTGAATTTTGTGAGGGCTCACATACTCCCGAAGAAGGTAGTTTGCTAGGTATTCCACTTTATTTGTGGGATACCCTTGTGGAGATTCATCCTAATTACCTAACTGATTACAAATGTTGCCTTTGAATATATGATCTTGGCACTCTCTTTGTTGCCTTACGGTATTACGGTCATGTCCCGCGAATATGGGGATACATTTAGCAAAGACCCTTCGATTAAATCATCATGTCCCCATAAGATAAACCATAGTCCCTCAGATGTTGCTTGCGAATATATGATTTTGTCCCTCGATGGCCCGTCGTTGTAGCCTACGGTTAAATGATGATCGTCCCTTCGAATGCTAAGGTATCCTTACAAATGTTTCCTTCAATGACCAATCGATGACCCTACGATGTCCCTTACATCCCAAGGATAAGACTACTTACTTCTCAATAGTAAGGACAGTTTTACCTTCATAAGGATAGGAAATACCCATAAAGACCTTGGGTAGGTATAACTCTTAAATGCTGACTCACAACTTAAAATACTTTTCACACCTCACACTTTGCAAAACATCTATTAGAAAATCACCACTTGGTATACATTCGTACTAGAATCATTGCCAAGTTATATTTTTCTAAACAACTTTCAAAATTAAACGAGATAAATATTTTGTATACATTCGTACAAGAATCATTACAAAGTTAAACTCTCTTTTCAAAGCATTTTCTAAACAGTTCTCAAACACTTTTTCGGACAAGAAAAACATAAGTGATTAAGCAATTAAGAGCCCATGGATAACCATGGATACAAAGGGTGCTAACACCTTCCCTTTGTATAATGTACCTCCCGAACCCAAAATCTAATCAAGGTCTTTCCTGTTCTTTTCCGCCTTTCCTTATTGGATAAAAGAAAAGTCGGTGGCGACTCTTGCTATCCGCGACATTTGCTTTCCAAAGCAAAAACACAATAGTCAGTTCACCGTATGACACCATGCAATTGGCATTCCTGACAACTTTTAGCACATTCAATGCAATCTTTCAACATTGAAGGCCAATAAACTCCTGAGCGCATCAAAAGCCATTTCATCTTCAGTCCCGCTTGATGCGCCCCACACACTCCACTATGTACACTCGACACAGCCACATATGCCTCACTTTCTCCAAGGCACTTTAGCAAAACTCCTTCAGCTGTCTTTTTGAACAATTCATCATTCACCAGGACATAGTTGAGGGCCCTATATTTTACCTTTCGATCTGTCGACCCTATAGGATTACGTAAATAATCGACTAATGGCTTGCGCCAATCGTTTTCTCCCCCGTCGTCGATGGTCAAAATTTCAAAATGATATCTATCTACAGCTCCTAACTTTATAATCGACAAATATGATGGTGATAACAATGTTGTTCGTACCTTCTCTCTTACTTGAACCTCTTCTTCATTCTGGTCTTTCGACGCTTTGTACCCTGAAGCTTTCTGCACCAAATCGTTTTCTCTCTGATTCTCTTTCCGTGGTATATGCTGGAGGCTTACTTGCTCAAATCTCTTGAGTAGTCTAATGGTGATCACAAAATACATGATTAAATTTTCTTTGAAACACATATATTCTTTTGATACTTGTTTAATTACTAACTCAGAGTCTCCCATAATTTCGAAATTCCTTGCCCCCAATTCCAACAGAAGTTCAAGTTCTGTGATCAAAGATTCCTACTCTGCTTCATTGTTTGTGCATACTCCTTCAATTATGTATTTGAACTCTACTGGAATTCCATCTGGAGAAATTATGACTCCCCCCATCCCAGATCCGTTCTTATGTCTTGAACCGTCGAAGTACAATCTCCATGGTACTATGTCTACATAATTTTGAGCCATTTCGACCATTGAATGGTCGACAAGGAAATCTGCCACCACTTGCCCTTTCATCGCTTTTAAGGGCACGTACGTCAGAGAATACTCAGTTAATGTCAAAGCCCATTTACCAATTCGACTATGCAAAATTGGTTTAGACAACATGTGCTTAATAATATCAAAGTGAGAAGATACATACACATCAACGGGCTTAATATATTGTTTTAGTTTCATACAAAAAAAATACAGGCATAAACATAGTTTCTCTATATCACTATACCTAGTTTCAGGATCATTAAGCATTCGACTAAGGTAATACACAGGTCTTTCGACACTTTTTCCATCCTCTTGGACTAACATACTTCCTATAGTTGATTCTGAAGCTGCAATATACAACCTCATTGGCCTATTCCTAACAAGAGGGGCCATTACTAGAGGCTTAGTCAAATATTCTTTAATTTTGTCGAAAGCCTCTTGGTGCTCTTCTTGCCACTTAAAATCCTCATTCTTCAGTCGAAGGAGTGGTGAAAAAGCTTTAGTTTTACCACTTAAATTGGATATAAATCTTCTAAGAAAATTTATCTTGCCCAACAAAGATTGTAGTTCCTTTTTGGTTGATGGAGGCTTGACGTCCATAATGGCTTTTGTTTTGCTTTGGTTTACTTCAATACCTTTTTTATGCACCACAAAGCCAAGGAAATCACCCGCCTGCACACAAAAAGCACACTTTAATGGATTCATTTTCAGTCCATATTTTCTCATCCTTACAAAGGCCTTTTGGAGATGTTCGACATGAGTAAGTCGACAATTTGATTTTATCACGATATCATCAATGTATACTTGTATGAAATCTTCAATAAAATCATGGAACACTGAGTTCATTACCCTCTGATATGTCGCTCTGGCATTTTCAGGCCGAATGGCATGACAACCCACTCATATGTACCTAAGGCTCCTGGGCATCAAAACGCCGTCTTCGGCACATCTTCCTCTGCAATAAAAATTTGGTTATTAACCATCTAACATACTTAAATATTCAAAACCAGCGGTAGAGTCTACCAGCATTTCTGCTACGGGCATGGCATACTCGTCTTTGGGGGTAGCAACATTTAGATCTCTAAAATCAATGCATACTCGTAAAGACCCATTTTTCTTAATTACTGGCACAATATTGGCCAACCATTCAACATACCTTGCAGTTTGTATAAACTTTCTTTTGAGGAGCCTTTCTATCTTTGCTTTTATTTTTGCCATGATATCTGGTGCGAAACGCATAGGCGTCTGCTTTACTGGCTTTCTTCCAACTTTTATTGGCAGTTTTAGCTCTACCAAATCCCTACTTAAACCAGGCATTTTGTTATAATCCCAAGCAAAACAATCCTTAAATTCTTTAAGTAGAGATATTACCTCAGATTTTAACTCTTTGTCAATGTTGGCGCTGATCTATGTTGGCCTCTTGTCGCCATTTTCGCCAATGTCGACTTCTTCTAAGGGGTCTTGTGGTCGCATCTTTTCTGGCGCCTTTGGATCTTTTTCAAACCCTAAAGATTCATCGTCGTAAATGCACTCTAAACGTTGCATGTTGACGTTTCCTTTAGTCACAACTGACTTATCTGGCGTCTCTGGCTCAATAGCCAACATATCTTCTTTCTTTAAAACATAGGCTTTGACAACCATGTTTTCTTCAGCCTCTAGGGCCGATTTTATTTTGTTCTCGGCAACGTATGCCGAAATCCTCTTTAGAGCTTCTAGCTCAGACATTATCAATGACATCCCCCCAGCCTGTCGGCTGGATTTCTGCATAAGGTGGTTCCTCTAGACGTTCCACATCCCAAATGAAGCCATGAGTTTTGTGCAAAGTTAGGGAAACAAAAGCTTCACTCAGATTAGAATACACATCTTCAGCTGGTAAACAAGGAGAAATGTTAGCCAACTTTCTCTCAAATTTATTTTTGCCGACATTGTTCACGTCAGCCATGAAATAGCCTTGATCAGCTTCAATGTTTTCGACTACTCCATCTTCTCTCCAAATTACCAATCTCTGATGTGCTGAAGATGGTACAAATCCCACACCATGGAACCATTCTCTTCCAACTAGCAAATTGTAACTTGGCTTGGCATCTATTACCATGAACAATGTCGGCCTAGTGATTGAGCCGACAGTGACGTTCACCATGATCACACCTATGGTGTTTTTTGTTTTGCCCTCGTAGTCAGATAAGACTACGTTGTTGGATCTAACATCAGTATCATACTTTCCAATTTTCTTCAAAATATGGAGTGGCATGATGTTAACAGTAGCGCCACAATCTACAAACACTTTGTTGATAGTCACACCTTCCACTTTAGCCCTAATCAACAGAGGTTTCAGATGACTCTTCATAGTCATTGTGGGCCTCTCAAAAATTGCTTCTTGGCTCTCAACAGAACCATCATTCAACACAAAGTAACATCTTGGCTTATGTAACACCATTTCTTCAGCATCGGCGTCATCTACCGAACCCTTCACCTTAGTAACATAATTGTATTCTTCTGGTAGAATTGACACCATGTTGACTAAGATATCCAAACGTGCTTCTGATTCTGAATTGAAGTTATCAGTAACCTCATCAGAACATCTTTCACTTGGTCGACGAACATACTCCCTGATCCGTTCTTTAGCTGCAGTGTCGACCCTCACAGCAACTCTCTTTCCAGAATCAGCCCCATTAGCCATGCCTTTTCCAGCCATTTCCCTAGCAGCCTGCTTGCGACGTTGAAAACATCTCCATTGAGTTCTGGACATGGGGTTCTTCCCCAAATAATTTTCAGAAACATGACTCCTTTTCTCAGACTTGAACTCACGCCTGTAGTTGATTGCTAAACCTCCTTTGGCAGCAACAACACCTTGTGGGGTTTCTAGTTTTCCCTGAGGCTTGATCCAGGTGCCTCTAGGAGCACTTGACGATGGTACGAAGCTCCTAGGCCTTGCTTGAGCATTTTCCACAGCTTTCCTTGGGATTCTTTCATTCTGGCAGGCTCTATTCAGCCCACTTCCTTTGCTTTTTCCTAATTGTAGCGTTTGGAAATTTTCAGCAGCAACTTTGTCGGTGACAACGCCACATCTAGGGCATAAGCAAACTTGTGAACCCTTATTCTTGCAGCGATACAGGAAATCTACCAAATCTTCATCAGCCTTTGGATAAAATTCAGCTATGTCGACATCTGGGCTTTCATCAGTTTCCTCTAACATGTCAGCCTCATCATATTCAGAGATCTCGACCATGTTGATCTCGACTGGCTCAACGAATAGAGCTTCCTCCTGGAGGAGAGGGTCAGCGTCGATCTTCATTTTGCGGCCAACAAATTTCAGCCTGCCTTCTTGAATTTCTTTTTGAACTAGATCCCTGAAAAGATAGCAATTAGAGGTATTATGACCAAGATAATTATGATACTTACAAAATCCTCTTTTCTGTCTTTGTTCCAATGGTGGTATTCTAGTACCAGGTGGCACCACCATTTGACCATCTTTAACTAACAAATCAAAAATTTCCTCACACTTTGTCACATCAAATGTATAAGTTTTTGAAGGGGATTTTGGATTGTTTTCGACAGGATTTTTCCCTTGTGCAGGAAGTAATAACCGACACTCATAAGCAGATCCTGGCTTTAACTCAGCCACGTCAATTTCTAATTCGGTCGATGAGGCATAATCAGCCTCATAGATTGGATCTGTCGCATCATAATCGACGAAAGCTATTTTTTCCTTCTTAGCCTTACTGTGTCTAACCTTTTCTAACCTTAGCCGTTCGAGATGTCGAACTCTATCAACCAATTGTGACATACTCTTTACAAAGGTTGGGTTTATTTTCTTCCTAATGGAATAATCTAACCCCCCAGCAGCCATTTGAACAAGTTCATATTCCGATACTTGCGTAAAGCACCTGGCCTTTAATGATCTAAATCTATTCAGATAATCGTCAATATTCTCAACAAACCTTCTCTTAATGCTAGACAATTCTGCCAAACTGATTTTGGAGTGCCCTTCATAAAACTGTTCATGGAACTTCTTTTCTAACTTGGGCCACGAATCAATCGAATTTAGGGGCAAAGAAGTGAACCATGTGAAGGCAGCCTTAGTCAAAGAAGAAGGAAAGTTTTTTACTCTCAAACACTCAATATGAGCCAAATCTCCTGACTCGATTAAATATCTGGCAATATGTTTTATTGTCGACTCACCGGATTCTCCCCTAAACTTAGCATATAGTGGCCTTTGCAATGTGACACTCATATCATTCCTAGCCATAATTCTTTCGACAATAGTTGTCAAATTATTTTCCACTGCTAAGTATTCTTGCCGATGTTGATCGACAATTTGATCAGCATCCTGATGTCAGTTAACTAACACCATCTGGTTACGTCCTGCTACTCTTGACTCAACACCTTGATTTTGTTGGGGTCTAAGGATTTGTCCCTCATGGACTGTCTCATCTTTTGCTGCCCCTATTTCTACTTGAACAAGAATGGTTTGCCTAACCACTTGTGCCATCTGTCGAGCCGGTGCCCCTAGGAAGTTACACAAGCATGTCAATTGATTAGCCACCTGCCTATTTGTTTCAACAGATTCCTGTATCACAGGATTAAAAACTGTACCCATTTGATTAGTTAACATATTAACCAACTCATGATTACTATCATCCATTTGCTGCCTCAACGCCGCTATTGAAGTATTCGACAGCGGCATGGTTCTATTCTGAGTATTATTCCTATTCTGAGCATTGCCCCCTTGCGCTAATCCCTTTAAGGAGGGACTCATATTTTGAGCGTTGTCTGAAAATAATGTTGCACTTGATGTTGACTGATATCCTGGCATTAAGGAATACAACATTCCATAAAGAGGATTTGTGGTGCCAAAGCGAGGCACATAAGGTCTGAACGTTGTTATCGTTGATCCTGAACCTCCCGGTGGAGGTAAAGGAATTGATGCTCCAACCGCACCTGTAGTCGACATCGTTGAGGATGCACTTGTCAACGGAGGCAAAGCTGCAACCTGTGAAATTACTATTTCCGTAGTGGATAAAGTCCCTTGTGGCACTTCATCCGTATTGGAGTTTGACATTTTCACAGTTTCTCGTGGTCTACTATATAGTTTGCCACTTCTAAGTTTCATGCAATTGCGTAACTACACTAGCACTGGTCCCACTGGGCGTGCCATTTTGTTTACTGTGGAAATTGGTAAACAATCGCTGGTCTTCCCTAAGCCTAAAACTAAGGGTTACTTGCAGGATCGACCCGTTGATCCTAAGACATGTGCTAATGTAACAGGGTAACTCATTCAATTCGACGGACTATTAACTTTGTGAGAAACGGCTTCTGACAAAATATTGAACAAGCAAAGGTTTTTCCACACAAAATGATGATGCTATAGACTATGGGTGACTCGTGACCGACAACACTATAACACTCAAAAGACATACACAACGAACACGCTTTTAGTGAATTCTATCATCGTAATAGAATTAGTATCGACAGCTTAGACGACAACATAAAAGGATAATTCAAATGTAAAAGAAATTAAAACAAAGTGTTCAACGGGAACAATTGAAAAATAAGGAAATTGCATTGAAGTAAATGTGGTGATTCACGTACATAGCACTCTTGAAAACTCTTGCTTCCTCGCGCTAGGAATGTGAAGTTTTTTACAAGTGATTTTTGTACAAAGTGAACACCCGGAGTCCTCTGTGGGATCCCCTATTTATAATGAACTAAAGAAACTGTCTACAAGCAAAACTACTCAAAAAATAACTGTCTATAGACAGACGTCGTGCTACACGATCTTAAAACTGCTCCATATCTTTGGCGCTCGTTCTCCTTGTAACTGCTAATCATTTTGAATTTCAAACTTATCCCGCTCAGGTTTTTATGTCGACACCATCCCCTATGTGTTTGGTACAATCAAAAATTTCTTAAGTCCCAATCTCTGGTTCAGTCGACATAATGGATTTCGACCAAATTTGCTTCTTCCGTCGATTTCATCTTCTGGTAACTTGTTGTTTTCCCAGCTCTTGCTTATCTTGGGCTCAGCTTTTCTTTCAAACCCCCCCTTGGTGGGGTATAATCCTTAAATCCATAAGGCGCTTTCATTAATTACGCCTTCCACATGTCTTACTAATTTCTTGTGGTAATAGTAGAAAAGATGGGTATTATGTAAAAGTCCTTGTTAACATTATAATATAATCGGTATATATACATGTATAATTTAATGTTCATATTGTATGACACTTGTGAGTTCAATTAAGGATATGTTTATGCTTAGTTTGTTATCCATATTATGTTGTATATGTTATTGTTAATAGGTGAGGACAAAGGTGTCTTTGAAGAGACATGAAAGACACATAATTGTATCCCTTAAATATTTGAATTGGATTGTTTTGGGATACATGGAAGGAATCATGTTGCTGAATAGCATGTGACCGCCATGATCCGATCATTTCAATTCCTTAAATATAATGACTTGGTGCTTCTAATAAATTGTGCGAAATTATGGTATAAGATCGAAACATCAATTTGTCACATGAGTCAAGTGGGAGATTGTTGGATTAATTTATTAATATAGTAAATATGACTCATGTAAATTAAAGATTTACTTAAATAAAAGATACTTTAATGTGATGATGGATTAGGTTGATGAATAATTAAGTCAATGGGGTTTTATTTTTAATTTCAAAATACAATTTACACCCCTCTTTCTCTCTTCATGGCTATTGGGACATGACTGTTGAGATGAGATATGATTGTTGAGATGAGATATGACTGTTGGAATAAGATGCCTATAAATAGGCATCATTAGGAAAACAACGATAATTGTTCTCATTCTTTATGGTTATTCCAAAAGCAAAGAAATGAAATCATCTTAATCATCAAAGGTACATAATGAAGAAGGAAGAGAAGATAGAATATTTCAGATCAATAACTAAGAACTGGACAAGAATCGACGACATGAATCCGGATACGTTTTTAATGTTTTTCATAGAAATTAGAGCACCGTGAAAATCATGATATCAAGATCCTAAACATTAAATAATCTTACATCCCTCTCTTTCTGCTCGTTTGGAGACAAATCTTCTTCATTTTCTTCATTCAATAAAGCCCAAAATACTGATAATCTTTAGGTTTCATGAAAGGGGTGAAAGGAGTTGAATTAGGAATATTTGGAACACTTAATGTATTAATGAATATATAACATAGTCAATATAAAATAAAATAAATGTAACTCATCTAGTAAGACATCTCATGTATGCCTAGTGTCCATGGTTTGAACCCTTGGAAGGTGAATTTTTTCTTTTGTAATTTTAAATATTTAGTTTTAATAAATATGTCAACTTAAAATAATTAAAAAGTCATGTGGACCACCACATGACATTAAAAAAAATTATAAAAAAAAGCATGTGGCAAGGCCACGTCACTGAATTTGGTGACTGAGTTTGTTGAGGGACCACAAACATAGAATCTTTAAAATGGAAGGTAAGAAATTTGTGTTTAATTTTTATAGGGTTTTTTTAAAAAAATGGTCAATATTAATGGTTTTAACCCTTATTTAAATATTCTTGTAACATAGTTTTTTTATTTTTTTAAAATTTATCTAGAATAATGAAAGAAACCACGAACTAGAGGGGTTAGACAGAGTGACCCCCTCTCACCTCTTTTATTTTGCCTAACAAAAGATGTGTCAAGAAAACACATCGCCAAGTTGGTGGAGTAAGGTAAGATCCATCAAATTAGGTCTTAAATGGGTGTCTTAGTTCCCTCTCATTGCTTATATGCCAATGATATCTTAATTCTTTGCAATGGGAAAAGAGTCAACCTGCAGGCTCTAAAGAGCCTATTTACCAGATATGCTTCTTAGGTAAATTTGTTAGTCCAGTTAAATTTATATTATTTCATGGGGTTATGCCTAACACTATAGTTGATTCTCTTGCTAGCCTCATTGGTTTTCGGGTGGGAGACTTTTTTTTCACTATCTTGGAGTTCCTGTTTTCAAAGGCAAGCCAAAGTTGTAATTCTTTCATCCTATTGTTGATATGATCAAGTGCAAGTTGACATCCTATAAGTCATATCTCATATCTATTGCAGGGAGGATTCAACTTGTGAAGTAGGTTATTCAGAGCATGATGATCTACTCCATCAACACTTATTCTTAGCCTGTTTCTTTCATCAAAGATATGGAAAGATGGATTAAGAATTTTGTGTGGTCTGGTGATATAGAGCATGAGAAGTTGTAACTATGGCTTGGGATAAGCTATTTAGATTTGTAATTAAAGGGGGCTTGGGCATTAAGGATCTTTCAATCCTTAATGCAACTACTAACCTTAAGCACTGTTGGGATTTGCTCAATTCAAAGGAGGATTGGGCTTGCATTTTGAGGCAAAGAGTTTTGAGAGGGCCCGATTATATCAATCATCATATCTCTCCTTCTTTTTGGAGTGGGATCAAAAATAAGTTTCAGGTCATCAAGGATAATACAAGATACTTCATTGGTAATGCTAATAAGTTAAAATTATTGTTGGACCCTTGGTGTGGTGTTAAGAGTCTTGTTGAGATTTTGAGCATCCACCCTAGATAAAATTATGTTATGACTGAGAAGTCCAACCTATATATCCATAATTTATAATGGTTTATCCCTTAGAGAAAAATTTCTTAAAACGCTAAAAATTGTCATGATGCTTATAATACCTAAACTTCAGTCCCCAACAATGACACTATTTTGATGTTCAGTAATCAAAAGTAAGCATTATTTATATCATATCCATAAGGACTGATGTGATATCACTACCGTTCAACAGTTAATATATTTTAAGTAAATAATTGAAAGTTTGTTTTGATCATAAAAGTACTGAAAAGTAAAAACGGTAAAGATTAAGTAAATAATAGATGAATAAACTTGTTGAGATTAGACTTCATTAATCTATTTCACATATCTTATACTGATCGGTTATATGAATCTTAATTATCAATTACTATTATCATGTATCGTTCACCGACATCATTTATGTCTAAACAATGGTGGGAATCTACTGTATTGTTTAATCGGTGATCTCTCAGTCTATTAACCAATACGGTAGCATTAAGAATCGATATATGGAGTGAATATAAAAAACAAAATCTGTGTGTAGAATTTAGTTTATGTTAGATGATTCTCTTAAGTCAGGATTCGAAAAGCATTTCTCAACAACGATTCAAATCCAAAAGATAACATGAAAATAAAGATAACATCAATATTGATTAATAACTAGTTCATACAATAATGATTGGAATAAATACATATGATTAAGGTTAACTACGTCTAATCTCAACAAGAAAAGAGTTAGCTACTCATGGTAGCTTCGTGTGGTGTAGAAGAAATGAGATAAGTTAACCTCAATCTTGATTTCTAGACGATTTTCGCTTATCCACCTTCAAGATCTCAGAGCCCATTGACTCTGTCTTTGTTTACTGATCAAATCTCTCTAAAATAAAAAGTATCCCAAAATACAAGTTCTGAAAAGCATATATACTAAAATGAAAATCACGGTGGTGTTAAGCCCCAATTTACTGTGCTAAGCACCATCCCTTTTCTTCACCTTGAAGTAATCTAACATGTCATCATCTATAACTGCCTTAGTACGCTAAGCCCCAGAATGGTGCACTAAGCGATTTTGCGCTACAACCGTGCTAAGCCCCAATGCCCTGGAAGACTTTGTGCAAACTCTTTCTTTTGGATGCTTGTAGCATGCTACAAGCATAACTCTCTAGATTTTTACTTATCTTGCTGCTAGTAGTGCACCAGAAGCACAAGTCACTGATTTTTTTCTACATCTAGATGCTTATAGCATGCCAAAAGCCTTGTTGCCACTTTGCCTTGCATTCCAAGCTTTTCTTTCCTTTGATTTTCTTTGGAATAATACCTATAAACTGAGCCATAATTAGGTATATTATTCATAAACCAAATGATACTCTATTAACACTCAAATTGGCACTATAGTTGGAGTTTTGAAATGGAAAACTTGTGAAATAAGTCAATAAATTCCAATATTCAATGTGAACTTTTACTATATTTTGGCACTTATCAACTCTCCCCATCTTAGAACCTTGTTTTTCCTCAAACAAATTATCAACAATCTTTTTGATTGCAAGAGTATATTCCCAAGATTTTTCATGATCAACCATTTAGTAACAAAGATTTTAAAATGCATGGTTCAAATTTGGAATGCCCATGCAAGTATTATGTTTATTGTTATAAAACCAAACCATGATCTTGAAATAAGTTCTAAACACAACAATCATGTCATACATAATTCAGTAACATGTTCCAACATTGAATCACACCTAACACAACTTTGAAAGTAAATAATGAATTGAAAACAAAATGTGGGGACTTGAATTCACATCCAACAATCTTACTTACATCTTGATTAACTTATGCATTCATCCATACATACTATTCTGAAATTACAAAGCATAGATTAAGGTCTTTCAAAGGTTATAATGGGGCTTGGTTACCAAGGAAGGGTCATTTATATGGATATTTGAATCAAAGTTCCAAAGTGTAAAGGAGCATTCAGTTTGTGTTAACATTTCTTCTCACATTTCCTTTCCCTTTTCTTATTGATTACACCCTTGGTGAAAAGATATTAGTCAACTTTTTCTTGACTCTTGTTTCACACTTTTTCTCTTTTTTCTTTCAACAATTTTCTAATTTTTCAAAATTTTCTTTCTTTTCATTTTTCTTGACTTTGAAGTAATCTTTTCCTTTTTTCTCTCCCCAACTTGAATAATGTCTTACCTCTTGCCTTGAATATTCCTTAGTCTACGGCAAGGGACATACATTAATCATGACAGTTTAAGGTTTAGTTTAACAAAGAAATCATTAGGTGCCTTTAATTTCTCAATGAATTAGTCAATTCATAATTGACCTAGATTCATGTATTTTAGGCTCAAAAGTGGTTGTCATACTCCTTCACAAGGAAAATGAAGGCTTCATTTGGTTAAGTGGTTGCGCTCAAATTCAAAGAAGTGCCTTGATCCTTTCTATGCTTTCATAAATTTCACAAAATATGCAGGATTAAACACAAACCAACCGAGTTAAAACAATAAATTTTTGGTCTCCTTGTGAATTTGGTAAACAATGGAAAGCTTCCTCACGTTTTAGGTTTGGTTCCAAAGTGATTCAAGTAAGTCATGTTATTGTAAAATAATGTATAAGCTGATTTTTTTATGTGCTAGAAACATGTTTCGATTTCATGCTAAAATTCTAAAAGATGATAGACGTGTACCTTGGCTTGGCAATCCTTCAAATTTTTATCATTGCCACTGTACTTTGTTGTTGAATCACTTAGATCTTTGAGTGCTCACTCTTTTCCTCTTCAAGCCATTAGAAGACCAATTTTTGAAGACAAACAACAAAATGACAATATTTAAAATTAACTACTACTCCTTACAACTTTGAAACACTTTAAACAACAACTACTTAACATTTAACCATCATTCCCAAGTTCTGGTTTCAATAAAATTCCAAGTTTCAACACAAAAACCAAGAAAATTAAAACATATAACAAACATTCAACACAAATCCACAAATTTTTGAATACAAAGGAAAGGAATCAAACATAGTAAATTTTATGACTATAATATTTTTAAAGATTTCACTATGTTATGGAGAGCTTTTACAGTCAATCAACTCCTAATCATCATCCATGTCCTCTTCTACTTCCTTCTCTACTTCTTCATCATCACCTTCCACATCTTCATATTCTTCCTCATGTTCAGCTTCATCTTCATCTTGTTCTTCTTGGTGACCTGTGGTAGCTACTCCTTCCATGAAAATTGATCTGGCTCCAGGCTAAGAAATTTGAGATTGTAAAGCCTTTGGGTTCATGATTTGGTGTGCCTCCTCTTATGGTCTCCCAATTTGCAGCTGAAGGTGATACATAGATTCTTGCACAGTGTTGGTCAAAGCAGTTGGAAGATGGTTCAAAGTGATTAAATGACAATTAATGTTGGTTGGTGATGGAATGTCATGGGCACTTAGCTCCAAAATTATGGGCTTAGTGTAGTGGCTCTTAGTGCAATAGGGACGGGCTTAGCGTAGAAACCAGTCATTCATTTTCTTGAAATTTATGTTTTTCCTAAATCATGCCATTTGACCTCTCAATCATGAAAGTTATGATGAAAATGCAAAAATAAATAATAAAAAAACTCAAAACCTTGGGTTGCCTCCCAACAAGCGCTTGTTTAACATCATTAGCTCGACACCTTTTTCAAGTGAATTCAAAGTGGTCATTATGATATGATCCAATCATTTCCATCACCTGAATGTGGCTTTGTTTTGTCCTGCTTTATTATTGGTCTGGCTCTTTTGACAACATCATGAATGGCTTTCTTGCAAGTTTTGGCTTTCTCATGAATTCTTTTGATTCCTCTATTTCTACAAATGCCCCCCCCCCCCAGTTTATCTTTATTTTCTCTTTTAGTATGAAAGATTCCAGTGGTATTTCATGATCTATTATACAGTCACCAATGTCCTCTTCTTCTCTTGCTTTGTCAAGAGCATCCATTTGATAACATATTTCTTTGTTGGTTTGATGCTTGATTGCTTCAAACAAACTAGAGTTGACTTCTTCATTTTGCACTCTTACTTTTGATAACACGAAATTATATCATATTTTTGGACTTAATTCAATTAAATTTTATTATTATTTATTTCAGTTCACTTCATTTTATAAGATATTACGCGGTATTTTCTTCCTATTTGTCTCAGGTGGTTTATTTCGAAGCACTAGTAAAAATGGAAGAAAAGGAGGTGCAAAAAGGAGAGAAAAAGAACCAAATGCCAAAGCCCAGCCCAAAGCGCAAAACACAAACGCTGTACCTGTGACGGACGTCACAGAGGGCGTGACGAGCGTCACGCAAAACAGCCTTGTGACGAACGTCACACATAATGTGACGAACGTCACACCATTCCCCTACTTTTTGGGCGCAAGTAACGCCTCAGAGACTTGAAGAGACGTTGAGGAGTGTTGGGCCCTATATCCACGCCATGCAATTAGCTACGTTAAAGACCTTTTGGCAGCAGACAGTTACCTAATGACACCAATATAAATAGCCACTTTGGAAAACCTAAAGGGTTTCCGAAGCTTTTCCAATTTTTTTCCTTCGCCGCTTTTGCTTATTTTCTTTTCCAGCAATTTCAGTATTGTTTCTTTATTTATTTTTTACAAGTTCTACACTATTTCCCTTGCAATTTATACTTTCCTTTTTAGCATTTAATTAATTCTTTTCGCACAATAGTTTCTACACCGGAAACTATTGTGCAACTTTTACCGGATCTAACCTTACGTTAGAATCTAGTTTTTATTTCCTTCGTTTTAATTTGTTGTTTAATTGAAGAATCCAAGAACAAATCCTACCGGCTTGTGGTGGAGTGTTCAAGACTATTGTTTAACGCATTCAGGTTCTTTAATTATTATTTAATGCTTTGTTTTATTACTTATTCATATTATCTGCCTGGGATGAGTCTGTTTATGCATGATATATATTTTTGTTTGTTTAGCATGTCTGGCTAATTCGCCTAGATATCGGTATGTAAAGTAAGCGGAATAAGGGATCAAGACTAAGTCGGTCTAATTAAATTTAAAATTAAAATCAATCTTTTTACGGTCTCAATTTACAGGTTTAATAACAAGAATTTTTTACAAAAGTAGAAGACATAAAGAAGTTAAAATCAATAGAGCGAGAGTTTGAGGTTTTAACTGGACAGTGTAAATTAGGCATTAATTCTAGATCAGGGCGAGAGCAAGTTTTAGAGTTAATTAAATTCTGACCTTTTCCAAAAAGTATTTTTAAAGATTGAATGTGAGGACGAGAGTTAAGCATTCGGGTTTAATTGTATAACCTAAGTCAACAGAGCGAGAGTTTGAGATAAGGGTGTTTAAAACGGTCAGTGTTTTCTTAAAAAGAGTTTCTGCAACTTTATTGCTTTCAAAAAGTGGTTTTTGACTTAATTATAAGTGATAGCTACATTAACATAAAATCATGGTTTATTCAACAGAGCGAGAGTTTGAGATAAAACCTTTAATCAATAAAGTTAACTGAAACGATTTATTTTAAAACCAAGAAACCGACAAAGAATTGATTCCCTAATTACGACGAACTACATACCGATATCCGCTTTATTAATATTTAATCTAGATCTTAGTTTAGTTTTTAGCTTCGCCCCCAAACAGTCAACCATTATTCACCTTAGCTTTACGAAGTAACCTTAGATAACGGTATATCGATTCATAAGTCCCTGTGGGATTGATATCTTTTAAAACTACGCGATAGAACTGTGCACTTGCAGTTTGTACCCCAAATTCGACTCATAAAGTCGCGATCAAGTTTTTGGCGCCGTTGCCGGGGACTTTTATTTAATCGATATCGTAACTCTTCCGTTACGCTGTAGAGACTAAGGTTTCTTTTTCTTCTATTCTTTCTTTCGTTGATTTGTATGCCACGCACTCGCTCACAAGGCGAACCGCTCTATTTACGAATCAACGATATCGAACTATATCTCCGAGTCTTACGACGAATTCGGGAATATCGTGCTGCAAACAATCTCCCTCCTATAGAACTTCCTGATTTCAAAAACCTTTTTCCTTCGATAACCGAGATGGCAGAACCAGCTCGTGCTCTTAGAGATTACGCCGCTCCATCGCAAGATGAGCCGCATTCAAGTATTGCTCCGCCCGCAATCGAAGCAAACAACTTCGAACTTAAACCTTCGCTGTTGCAGGCGGTGCAACAGAACCAATTCTCTGGAAATCCTACCGAGGATCCAAACCTTCATTTATCCGTATTTGTCCAATACGCTGATACTGTTAAAGCTAATGGTGTCACTTCAGAGGCAATTCGACTTCGTCTTTTTCCTTTCTCATTAAGAGATAGCGCTAGAAGATGGCTTCAATCTCTCCCTTCCAACTCAGTCACCACATGGAACGAGTTGAAGAAAGTTTTTCTTGCCCGATACTTTCCGCCAAGCAAAACAGCTATGTTAAGAGCCCAGATAAACGGATTTAAACAGAAAGACAACGAGTCTCTTTTCGAAGCATGGGAAAGATACAAAGACATGATGAGACTTTGCCCACACCATGGTTTGGAAGACTGGTTAGTAATTCACACATTTTATAATGGTCTCTTATACAACACAAGGTTAACAATAGACGCCGCTGCAGGTGGTGCATTAATGAACAAACCTTATGCTGATGCTTACCAGCTTATCGAGAGCATGGCCCAAAACCACTATCAGTGGGGAACCGAACGAACAACGGTGGAAAAACCTCAAACGAAAACTGGCATGTACGAGATAAGTAACCTTGATCACGTTAACGCAAAAGTGGATGCTTTGGTCCAGAAAATTGAAAGTTTAAACGTATCACCTCCAGCCGCCGTGGTTGCTATAACTCAGAATTGCGAGGTCTGTGGAATCCAAGGCCACACTCCTACGGACTGTCAACTCTTGACAGGAATCCAAGCAGAGCAAGTAAACTATGCTCAAGGAAGCCCCTATTCGAACACCTATAACTCAAATTGGAAGAACCATCCAAACTTTTCATATAAGAGCAATAACGCTTTGTACGCACCTGGACAGTCTCCAAATCAAGCCCCAGCTATACCTCCGGGATATCAGAAACCGAACCCATCCATGCCTAACAATAACGCCCCTAGGAAATCCAACTTGGAAATCATGATGGAAAACTTTATAGCTTCCCAACAACAAACCAATAAAGATTTCTTAAACCAGAATGTACACACTGGCGAACAACTTAAACAACTAGCAAGCAAAGTAGATGCCTTGGCTACCCATAACAAAATGCTGGAAACACAAATATCACAAGTAGCCCAACAATAAGCACCTACTGCTGCCCCAACTGGTACATTCCCTGGACAGCCCCAACCTAACCCGAGAAGCCACGCTCATGCAATTATATTAAGAAGTGGAACGGAAGTGGAAGGACCGTCTGATCCAAGGATAGAAAACCAAAACCCTAAGAAATCAACTGAGGAAAGTGAACCTAAGGAAAAGGAAGAGAGTAATAAGGAAACCCTAGAAAAGAAGGAACCTTATGTACCTCCACCACCTTACAAACCACCTATACCTTACCCTCAAAGGCTTGTTAAAACCAAAGATGCGGGCCAATTTAGAAAATTTGTTGATCTCCTTAAACAATTAAACGTTACAATTCCGTTCACCGAAGCTATTACGCAGATGCCCTCATATGCTAAATTCTTAAAAGAAATCCTTTCTAATAAGAGGAAACTTGAGGATAGCGAAACCGTTACACTCCCTGCCGAATGTAGCGCTATAATCCAAAACATGCCCCCTAAACTCAAGGATCCAGGTAGTTTCTCTATACCCTGTCACATAGGAAAATTTGTCATCGATAAAGCCTTATGCGATTTAGGAGCCGGAATTAGCGTTATGCCTTTATCCATATGTAAGAAACTGGAAATGGGAGAATTAAGACCAACCAAAATGTCTGTGCAACTAGCAGATCGTTCCATCAAATATCCTGTAGGAATCCTTGAAAACGTTCCCGTACGCATAGGTCAATTCTACATTCCCACTGATTTTACAATTATGGACATTAGAGAAGATGATATTACACCCATTATACTGGGAAGACCATTCTTAGCAACTGCCGGTGCAATCATAGACATAAAACGAGGACGACTCACCTTCGAAGTAGGTGAAGAGAAAATTGAATTCATTCTTTCCCAATTCTTGAAAGCACCTGCAATAGAAGATACATGTTACTTCATGGATATCATCGATGAATGCATAAAAGAAGCAGAGTTAGAAGAAGACAAATCATCTGACTGCCTTGTAGAAGACAGATCTAACCAATGTTTAGCAATAACACCGGATCCTACGCAATGTCTTAACAAACCAACCCCTGACCTGAAA
Organism: Lathyrus oleraceus; assembly: GCF_024323335.1. Lineage (NCBI taxonomy): Eukaryota > Viridiplantae > Streptophyta > Magnoliopsida > Fabales > Fabaceae > Lathyrus > Lathyrus oleraceus. The sequence continues at coordinate 36,608,719 of NC_066582.1, forward strand.
ACACTTCCCAAAAATCTGAGATATGAATTCCTAGACTTAGAACTTGAACGACCTGTGATAGTTAATGCAGACCTAAGAAGACTCGAAACAGAAAAACTCCTACATATCTTAAGGAAGTATCCAACCGCACTAGGGTACCACATCACCGATCTTAAAGGAATAAGTCCTTCTATTTGTATGCACCGCATCATGTTAGAAGAAGACTGTAAAACCTCTAGGGAACACCAGAGAAGACTAAATCCGATCCTGAGTGAGGTAGTAAAGAAGGAAATAACCAAGTTATTGGAAACAGGTATTATATATCCTATATCTGATAGCAAATGGGTTAGTCCTGTGCACGTTGTACCAAAGAAAGGAGGCATAACCGTTATTGAAAACGAAAAAGGGGAAACTATAACTAAACGAATCGAATCAGGATGGAGAATGTGCATTGATTATAGGAAACTAAACAAAGCAACCCGAAAAGATCATTTCCCTTTACCATTCATTGACCAAATGTTAGAACGATTAGCAAAACATTCACATTTCTGTTATCTAGACGGTTATTCAGGTTTCTTTCAAATACCAATTCACCCTGATGACCAAGAAAAGACAACGTTCACGTGCCCTTTTGGTACCTTCGCTTATAGACGAATGCCGTTTGGTCTGTGTAATGCCCCTGCAACCTTTCAAAGATGCATGATGGCAATTTTCGCCGACTTTCTCGAAAACATCATGGAAGTATTTATGGATGACTTTTCTGTATACGGACAAAGTTTCGAAGAATGCCTTGAAAACCTGGAAAGAGTTCTCGAGCGATGTGTAAAAGTAAACTTAGTACTTAATTGGGAAAAGTGCCACTTTATGGTACAAGAAGGAATTGTTTTAGGACACATCATCTCGAACAGAGGAATTGAAGTAGACAAAGCCAAAATAGAGGTAATCGAAAATCTTCAACCCCCAAGAACCGTGAGAGAAGTACGAAGTTTTTTAGGACACGCCGGTTTTTACCGACGATTCATCAAAGACTTCTCTAAGATAACTAAACCTTTAACCGGACTGTTGATGAAAGATGCCGAATTCATATTCGACGATAACTGTTTAAAAGCATTTCAAACGCTTAAGCAAGCATTGATCTCCGCACCCATAATGCAGACACCAGACTGGAATGAACCATTCGAAATAATGTGCGATGCCAGCGATTATGCTGTAGGTGCTGTTTTAGGACAACGAAAGGATAAAAAGCTTCACGTTATATATTACGCAAGCAGAACCCTGGATGAAGCGCAAATGAATTACGCCACTACCGAGAAAGAACTCCTAGCAGTGGTATTTGCGCTAGATAAATTTCGTTCTTACTTGGTCGGAGCTAAAATAATAGTTTACACTGATCACGCTGCTATCAAGTACCTTTTAACAAAAAAGGATGCTAAACCTAGACTCCTAAGATGGATCTTGTTGCTACAAGAATTCGACTTAGAAATCAAGGACAAAAAAGGAACTGAAAACGTAGTAGCAGACCACCTCTCTAGACTTGAGAACCTTGAACCGGAAAGAACATCAATTAATGATGATTTCTCGTATGACAAACTTATAGCTACTTTGGAAGAGAACAACTCCGACATGCAAGTAGAAACCACCTTAGCTATATCTGCCACACCATGGTACGCTGATCTCGTCAATTATTTAGCTGCCGGAATAGTTCCACCTACTTTATCTTACCAGCAGAAGAAACGATTCTTCTACGACATAAAACACTATTACTGGGATGATCCCTTACTTTTCAAAAGAGGCCCCGATGGTATTTTCCGTCGATGTATACCCGAAGAAGAGGTAGAAAATATAATCCAACACTGCCACTCCGCTCCTTATGGTGGACACACAAGTACATCCAAGACCTGCTCTAAAATCCTACAAGCCGACTTTTATTGGCCAACTATATGGAAGGACGTACATGCGGCTATTAAGGAATGTGACAGATGTCAACGCACGGGAAACATATCTAGACATGACGAGATGCCACAAAAAGGTATTTTGGAAGTAGAGATCTTCGACGTGTGGGGAATAGACTTCATGGGACCTTTTCCATCCTCTTTCGGTAACAAATACATACTCGTGGCAGTTGACTACGTATCAAAATGGATCGAAGCTGTAGCCTCCCCAACAAACGACACCCGAGTAGTAACTAGACTCTTTAAGAATATAATATTTCCGAGATTTGGCATCCCAAGAATAGTAGTCAGTGATGGTGGATCGCACTTTATATCCAAGGTACTCGAAAAATTATTATTTAAATATGGAGTGAGACATAGGATAGCGACACCTTACCACCCTCAGACCAGTGGACAAGTGGAAGTATCTAACAGAGAAATCAAGCAAATACTAGAAAAAACGGTCGCCACTTCAAGGAAAGATTGGTCATTGAAATTACCAGAAGCTTTGTGGGCATACCGAACTGCTTATAAAACCCCCATAGGGACGACCCCATTTAAGCTCATTTGTGGAAAATCCTGTCACCTCCCGGTAGAATTAGAACATAAAGCCTATTGGGCTATTAGAAATCTGAATCTAAACTATAAAGTCGCCGGTGAAAAGAGAATCCTTGACATAAACGAATTAGAAGAACTCAGAAGAGACGCCTATGAAAATGCCAGAATCTATAAAGAAAGAACAAAACAATGGCATGACAAGCGTATATCAAGGAAAATCTTCAAGCAAGGCGACGCAGTCCTTTTATTTAACTCTAGACTAAAGTTATTCCCGGGAAAACTATGATCCAGATGGTCAGGACCTTTTCATATCACTAACATCTTCCCCAGTGGAGCAATAGAAATTAAAGGCAAATCCACAGAACCGTTTACCGTAAACGGGCAACGTCTAAAACACTATCATTATGCGCAAACCAATGGAGATTCGCAAATCCTACACTTAGACGAAATGCCCCCAGGACCTATAGATTATACTTAACAGTTTCTTTGTCGAGCTTGCGACATTTAAACAAAGCGCTTAGTGGGAGACAACCCACAATTATTTTCTTATTCTATTATTATCATTTTCCTATTTTTTTTTCTTTTCCTCCTCAATTATTCTTTTAATTTCTGTTTAGTATTAATTCCTGATTTATTTTAATTCAAAAGAAAAAAAAAATATATAATAATTTTTTTTCTTCTTTCGGCATTTGGCCAAATCCTGACTAAAACTCATGTTTTCTTTTCTCTAGCTAACACTAACCAGATGGGACATTTTGATCGTATGGGTATCAAATTCAGAGGAATGGCTCAGAAACAAAAGTTTGAAGAACTAGCCACTAGAGAGATGCTACCTAGTTTATATGCTGATGATTGGGCTATGACTGCCCTTGGACTTAGACAAAGTGTTCTGTATTTGCTGAACCAGATAGGATGGGAGACATCCCCTATCCTGAGACATTTCACCACCTACCGGAGACTCACACTAGAATTCCTTAGCTCATTAATCTATCTACCCAGCCATGGAAAAGGAATTAGCAGAGGTTTTATCCAGTTCAGAATGTTCAATATGGAGTACCAATTTAATATTAGAGACTTTACCAATCTTTTGGGTTTTCCTACCTCCTTTGACACATTCACAGTAAGCCAAGAAGAACTTTTTGAACATAGAGAACTTGAACACTTTTGGGGTAAGCTGACTGGAAATGATGAGCCCGAAAAACATGAGTTTCTCTCTGGAAACATACACAACCCGGCCTTTCGCTATTTCCATAAGATCCTGACCCACACTTTATTTGGGAAGAAGCCAAATAGTACTTCAGTTTCACGTGATGAACTCTTCATCATATTTTGTGCTTCCCAGAACCGTCCAGTAAACGGTGCCACTTTTATGTTAGCTAATTTGGACCACCTTATCCAGGATGAGCGAGCACCCATTAGAATAGGCGGTTTGATAACTATGATAGGTAATGCTATTGGATTACGTCAGCCTATGCTTGACCTAAGCCCTTTTTGTGGCATTACTACTATGAGTATACCCTTCCTCTTCAACACTATGTTTATAGCAAACCTAGGGTCTGACGAGTTTGAGCTTATTATTGATAACCAGGTTCTTTGCCTATTCACCATGCCCGATCCTAGGACTAGCATTCATAACCGCAGTAACTGGCTCTACAACCTGAACGAAACTCCCACTCCTGCTAGATCCACTGAATCCATCCAGGACTATGAGATTTGTGATGACTATGAGACTTATGATGACCAGATCCCTCATGCTGAATCTGACCCTCAGACACCATCCGGCTATTATGATATTGATCCTCCTCCTCAGCCTGTTCAGACCGAAGAATCAGCCATATCCGACCTCCGGCATCATATGCCCGGAACTGATTATAACACCGCCATTGAAGCTTTGATGTCAGAACAAGACGCCCTCAGAGGAGAATTTACTAACATGAGACACGAAGTTCTAGGATACATGAGCAGTATGACAGATCAGTTTCACGAGTTGCTACATCGTGTTAACTCTTTTGCTCCTCCGGCCAGAGATCGTACAGAGGGATAGAATTTAGTTATTTTTCTAAGTTATTTAGTTTTAAGTTAGATTATTCATTAATGTTATTTGAATTCATGTTCACATTTATTTCTCTTTCATTTCATTGTTTTCCTTTCCTGTATTACATTATGATCATTTTATTGAAGCTGTTTATTTAATTTTATTATGCAATAGCTATTATGCTCTACTGTTGCTACCTATGACTTATTATTATACAAAGCAGATTAAGCGTGCACGATAAATTAAATTGCAGAATAAACCAATCATAAGCAAAACAAAACAAAATAAATAACAAAAATAAAATCCTTTACCAAAGTGATTCTGTGAAACGCTACTGAAGCCTTGCCAAAATGGAATGTGTGACGAGCGTCACACAATCCATAACGGACGGCACACCAAGTGCCTGTTACGAACGTCACACCCCTGTGACGAGCGTAACACCCTTCAGACTAGTGAACGTTAAGGAGCCGTTGGAGACGAACGTTACATTTTTTTTACTTTCTACCTTCCCCATTAATTTCCATTCAACCACACTTAATTACTTTCCAACCACTTTTTCTTTCCAACTTCCCAATTCTTCTCCTATAAATACCCCTCCAAACCTTCCTTCATTCACCACAAACCATTCTCTCCTACCAAATACATTTCTTTTCTTTCCAAATCACCCCTTCAAAATTCATTCATCACAATGGCGGGAAATCAGAATTTTGGAAATATCATCTTCCGATCCGAAGATGAAAATTATCAAAGGGAGCAATTCGAGCGTTTCCAACAGCGAGGCGTCGTTTCCACCAGGTACCCCGATTTAACTTGTTTACAACAATTAGGATTACTCCAAGGTATCGAATGGATGCTCCGTCAAGCCAACTTAACCTTCCTTTGCACTCATAATCAACCCACCTACCCATCCCTAACCTTAGAATTCTTAAGTTCATACGACTACACCACTCCCGCCGGTGAAGACGAATTTTTAACCGGTACCGCAACCTTCCGTATGTTTAACACCGAGTACTCCTTAACCCAAAACCAATTGAGTACCATGCTACAATTCCCCATAGAAGGTCTGCTACACCCCAGAATCCCTCCAAACTCAAATTGGAACACAGTTGACGTTTTCGGCCTTTTTAAGAAAATTTACGGTATAGATACCTACAACTGGGAAGAGCTCCTTCTCTCCCATATACATAACCCCACTATCCGGTACTTTATCCGCATCTTGCAAAACACAGTTTTTGGAAGACCAAACAACAGCAAGGTCAACTCAAAGGAGCTATTCTTCCTCCAGTGCGTCTTCGAACCAGATACTCAGGTAAACGCCGCCTCCTTTCTATTTCATCATATCCGCACCTTATGTGCTAGAGGCCGGCAACCTTTTATAATTGGTGGATTAATCACCACCATAGCACTTGGCCTAAACCTAGGGGATAAACTCCAAACTTTAGAATCTCTACCTCCCCTATCTATGGATATCAGCTACTGTCGATCCAGCCGCTTGATTAAGAACAGAGTAGGCGGAGGATATTATCTTATGGTGAACAACCAGGCAGTCCCAAGCGTTGTTCTACCAAATATCGCCCTAACTGATGTCACAAACCCCGACCGCCACCGAGCCTTCACAAACAAACCCGCACACAGACGAGTTTGAAGCAATGGAGCAAGGTGATCATCCGCCTACACAACAGTCAGTCCCGCTCAACCCTTCCGGCAATGCAACTGGCCCATCCTCCCAACGTCGTCGACGAAGAAGGCCTGCAACCAACGACGACATCATAGATGCTATTGAGGGTATGCAGGCACAGAATGTCGAGATGATGCAGATAATGCATCAAATGCAACAGCAACAGGATGCTAGGAATGCCATAACCGACCAGCGGTTTACTGAGTTGTTCAGCAGGTTTGACAACTTAGACTTACGTCAGAGATCACCAGGTCCAAGAACCAGAGGCGGAAGACAACCTTAGCTGTAGTTTCTCTTTCCTTTCCATATTGTATTTCATTTCCTTAAAACATTGGGGACAATGTTTAGTTTAAGTATGGGGGGGAAACCATGTTCTTTCTATTTTCATTTTTCAAGTATGTACCTTTCCCTCCATTGTTTTGCTTTATTATTTGTTTTAAAAAATAAAAAAAAAAAAAAAAAAAAAAAAAAAAAAAAAAAAAAAAAATCTACTATTTTAAGTTAAGTCCCGAGTGTGAATAAATTTCTATTATCTATTCCCTCAAACTTTCATGAGCCACACAACAAAAACTCAACACCCAGTAAGTATAAAGGTTGCTCATCTTATCAATCTTGAGTCGAATCAAGACAAAGACTACTACCGCCAAACACTCTAAACGAACCCAACACGTTAGATCAGGATAAGTACCTATTATACCAATTCCTTGAACTTTCAAGTTTTATAGTAACCCCAAGTAGTTTATACGAGAAGTCAGCACCATCTTAATAGCAAACTACGTGGAGAGCCGATGAATATAAGTGGATGTTTCCCAAAGTAACATAAAAAAAAATATATATCAGGAAATGCACTAATTAAGTTAGGTGATCCTTACCAGATCATTTAATCTAAAGGTTGCAGATCATACAAAAGCATAATATGAAATATCCATTATGAGTTGGTTCAGCAGGTATCTGGTACTGAACTTGGTAGGGCGGACTACGGTTCGATCCCCCGCAATTTGCAATGGACTGAATAACGAAGTTATCCGATTTATGTACCAGAACTTCCAGCTAAAAGGGAATCATAATCACTAACCGGTTACTCCACTATGTGCGCGAAAAGATAAAGGGCTTAATGTGATTTCGCTAGAATGAAAACGGGTGAAATAAGAGTAAAGGAACTAGGATAGCTATCATAGTGTACTTGAACTGATTTGCATAAGGTGGGGTTGTCTAGGTTGTGACGGTGGTTGTTGATATCAAGATTTAACTCAAGTTGCTTCTAAACAAAATCCACTTGCAACCTATTACGAATTGATGTGTGTTTTGAAATTTCATCTGGCTAAATTTCTAAAACGAGTTCTATACTGAATTTTGCTTGAGGACAAGCAAAGATCTAAGTATGGGGGAGTTTGATAACACGAAATTATATCATATTTTTGGACTTAATTCAATTAAATTTTATTATTATTTATTTCAGTTCACTTCATTTTATAAGATATTACGCGGTATTTTCTTCCTATTTGTCTCAGGTGGTTTATTTCGAAGCACTAGTAAAAATGGAAGAAAAGGAGGTGCAAAAAGGAGAGAAAAAGAACCAAATGCCAAAGCCCAGCCCAAAGCGCAAAACACAAACGCTGTACCTGTGACGGACGTCACAGAGGGCGTGACGAGCGTCACGCAAAACAGCCTTGTGACGAACGTCACACATAATGTGACGAACGTCACACCATTCCCCTACTTTTTGGGCGCAAGTAACGCCTCAGAGACTTGAAGAGACGTTGAGGAGTGTTGGGCCCTATATCCACGCCATGCAATTAGCTACGTTAAAGACCTTTTGGCAGCAGACAGTTACCTAATGACACCAATATAAATAGCCACTTTGGAAAACCTAAAGGGTTTCCGAAGCTTTTCCAATTTTTTTCCTTCGCCGCTTTTGCTTATTTTCTTTTCCAGCAATTTCAGTATTGTTTCTTTATTTATTTTTTACAAGTTCTACACTATTTCCCTTGCAATTTATACTTTCCTTTTTAGCATTTAATTAATTCTTTTCGCACAATAGTTTCTACACCGGAAACTATTGTGCAACTTTTACCGGATTAAACCTTACGTTAGAATCTAGTTTTTATTTCCTTCGTTTTAATTTGTTGTTTAATTGAAGAATCCAAGAACAAATCCTACCGGCTTGTGATGGAGTGTTCAAGACTATTGTTTAACGCATTCAGGTTCTTTAATTATTATTTAATGCTTTGTTTTATTACTTATTCATATTATCTGCATGGGATGAGTCTGTTTATGCATGATATATATTTTTGTTTGTTTAGCATGTCTGGCTAATTCGCCTAGATATCGGTATGTAAAGTAAGCGGAATAAGGGATCAAGACTAAGTCGGTCTAATTAAATTTAAAATTAAAATCAATCTTTTTACGGTCTCAATTTACAGGTTTAATAACAAGAATTTTTTACAAAAGTAGAAGACATAAAGAAGTTAAAATCAATAGAGCGAGAGTTTGAGGTTTTAACTGGACAGTGTAAATTAGGCATTAATTCTAGATCAGGGCGAGAGCAAGTTTTAGAGTTAATTAAATTCTGACCTTTTCCAAAAAGTATTTTTAAAGATTGAATGTGAGGACGAGAGTTAAGCATTCGGGTTTAATTGTATAACCTAAGTCAACAGAGCGAGAGTTTGAGATAAGGGTGTTTAAAATGGTCAGTGTTTTCTTAAAAAGAGTTTTTGCAACTTTATTGCTTTCAAAAAGTGGTTTTTGACTTAATTATAAGTGACAGCTACATTAACATAAAATCATGGTTTATTCAACAGAGCGAGAGTTTGAGATAAAACCTTTAATCAATAAAGTTAACTGAAACGATTTATTTTAAAACCAAGAAACCGACAAAGAATTGATTCCCTAATTACGACGAACTACATACCGATATCCGCTTTATTAATATTTAATCTAGATCTTAGTTTAGTTTTTAGCTTCGCCCCCAAACAATCAACCATTATTCACCTTAGCTTTACGAAGTAACCTTAGATAACGGTATATCGATTCATAAGTCCCTGTGGGATCGATATCTTTTAAAACTACGCGATAGAACTGTGCACTTGCAGTTTGTACCCCAAATTCGACTCATAAAGTCGCGATCAACTTTCATCACTCCCTCATCCACATCTATCGTCATTCTTTCCATTTTCATTAATGGTCAGCCTAAAATTAGAGGTACATCATCATGTTTCTCAATATCCATCACCACAAAATCTATAGGGAAAAGAAATTTATCAACTTTAACCAATACATCCTTAGTTGGAGTGTCATCTTTGTGTTTTTCATATCAAGATCGCCAATCCACTTTACCACTGATAATGATATCAAGTTTATGTTGGAACCGATATTAATCAATGCCTTGCCTACATTTACATTTCCTATAGTAATATGTAACATAACTCATCCCTGGCCGATTTCTTTTTGCGGAAGGTTTTTTCTGTATGATGGCACTGCAACTAGCATCCACTTGGATTGTTTCTTATCTGTGTACCTCCGCTTTTTCATAAGAATCTACTTCATGAATTTGGCATATGTCGTCATTTGTTATAAGGCTTCAAAAAATGGTATGTTTATCTATAATTTTTTGAGAATATCAGAAACCTGCCAAACTGCCTTTCCTTGTCTTTCTTGGTGGGAGCATGAGGATATGGTAAGTGTTGCACTAGCAGAATCGTCATATTTCCTTTCATTTTCTGATTCTTTGTATTCCACCTATCATTAACTTTTATCTCATTTTCTTTTTGTTCATTTTCGACTAAAACTCCCTCATTATTTTTCTTTTATACTTCTTGCTCAATTTTTTTTCTTCCTTCCCCATGTTCTTCTTTTGATTCAACAACATCACTTTCTTTTTCAGAATTCACATCAACCCCTATTTCAATCACTCTCCCACTCCTAGTTTTGATTGAGTTGTAGTGTTCCTTTGGATTAGGTTGAGTGTTAGCGGTGAATGCTCCTCCTTGTTGGTCAACCAGTTGTTTTGCAATATGCCCTACTTGCGTTTCAAGATTTTTGATCGAATCATTAGTATTTTTCTAATTCTCAATAGACAATTGCATGAACTGATTCAATATATCTTCCAACTTTGAAGTCATGTTTGGTTGAGGAGGATTCTGATTGAAGCTTTGGAATGGATTTTTCTTATTTGACGGTCATTCATCTTGCCTCCAACCTTGGCCATAATTCACATTGTTTCCTCGTGGATGGCCTTGGTTACCTTGGTACGGTGCTTGCCTTTATTGTTGATTTCCCATATAGTTTACTTCCTCATTAGTTGGAGGGAAAAATCCAGTAGGATGGTCACAAATGCAAAGTTCGTAAAATGCAACTTGTTGTGGTCTACTAGGTGCTTCTGGCATCTGTTTCAGTTGTTGTGGAAGTTTAGATAATTACTTGGTAAGTTCCTCCATTGTTTGAGTAAGTAACTTATTATAGACTAAGAGTGCGTCATTTGTGGCTAACACAATAATTACAACTTTTCTTTGTGGATTACCTTTATTGTACTGCCCTTGATGATCGTTGAGTGCCATTCGATCAATAATAACAATTGCGTCTTCATCACTTTTAGACATTAAAGAACCACCGGAAGTTGCATCCAATAGGAGCTTTGGTTACGATTGAAGTCCATTTCAGAAGATATGAATTTGTGTAAGATCATTGAACCCACGATTTGGACATTTAAGCAACATGGACTTGTAACGCTCCCAAGCTTCACAAAGTGTTTCGGTTGAACCTTGAGAAAATGCCGCAATAGTCATTTTGGCTTCCATGAACTTGTTTTGTGGAAAAAACATGTCCATAATTTTTTCCTCCAATGAATTCCATTTGGTCATAATTTGAACCTATTGGTTTAAATACCAATCTTTCGCTTTACCAATCAGAGAATTAGGAAATACTCTAATAAAAGCAACTTCTTCTTCCATTTCAGACACTCTGAGTGCACCAGCTAGCTCATAGAATTTGATGAGGTGAGTGTAGGGATATTCATGATCAAGACCAGGGAAAGGATTCGCATAAATAATCTTAAGCAATCATGTCTTCATCGCTGTTTTCCTAGCATTTGTTGGAGTTCTAGCCATATGAGCAAATCTACATGGGCTATGATGACACGACATTCTACTAATTTCCGGATCAACCTGGTTGTTGTTGTTGAGGTTGTTATTATTGTTGAGATTGTTGTTGTTATTATTGTTGATGATGACTTCATCCATATCATTCTCTGGTAAGGGAGATATCGAAGAAATTGAAATAAAAGTTCTCTCTTGTTGATTTCTTTCTTTGGCTAGTACATTTCTCTTTTGGGTTTTGTTGTTGTTTCATTTTGTTGTTCTTTCGATCTCGGGATCAAAAAGAAATTGATCTTTCAGTGTTCTACCTCGCATAAAAAGATTTCAAAAACCTAGCCAACACAAGTGAACAACGAGAAGGGTAAAGAATATATGTATATACAATATTAACAAGTAAGTATTGTTTATATTGTATCCACGGGGACTGATGTAATATCGATGTCGTTCAATAGTCAATATGTTTTAAGTAAATAATCAAAAGTTTGTTTTGATCATAAAAGTACTGAAAAAGTAAAAACGGTAAAGATTAAGTAAATAATAGATGAATAAACTTAATGGGATTAGATTTCGTTAACCTATTTCCTATATCTTCTACTAATCGGTCATATGAATCTTAATTATCAATTTCTATAATCACGTATCACTCACCGACATCATTTATGTCTAAACAATGGCGAGGATTGTACCGTATTGTTTAATCTACGATCTCAAAGTCTATTCACTAATATAATAGCATTAAGAATCGATACACAGAATGGATATCAAAAAACCAAATCTATGTCTAGAATTTAGTTTGTGATAGATGATTATCTCAAGTCAGGATTCGAAAAGAATTTCTCAACAATGATTCAAATCTAAAAGATAACATAAAAATAAAGATAACATCAATATTGATTAATAACTAGTTCATATAATAATGATCGGAATAAATACATACGATTACGGTTAACTACGTCTAATCCTAACAAGAAAAGAGTTAGCTACTCATGGTAGCTTGGTGTGAGTGAGTAGAAATGAGGTGAATCAGCCTTAATCTTGATTTCTCAACAATTTTTGCTTATCCACCTTCAAGATCTCATAACCTAGTGACTCTCTCTTTGTTTAATGATAAAATCTCTCTAAAATAAAAAAGTATCCCAAAATACAAGTTCTAAAAAGTATATATACTAAACTTAAAATCACAGTGGCGCTAAGCCATAATTTCATGCGTTAAGCACCACCCTTTTTCTTCACCTTGAAGCAATCTGTCATGTCATCATCTTTAACCACCTTAGTGCACTAAGCCCCAAAATGGTGCGCGAAGCGCTTTTGCACTACAGTTGCGCTAAGCCCCAATATCCTAGAAGACTTTTTGCAAACTCCTTCTTCTGGATGCTTGTGGCATGCTACAAGCATAAATCTCTGTATTTTTACTTATCCTGCCACTAGTAGCACACCAGAAGCGTAAGTCACTGGTTTTTTCTGCATTTGGATGCTTGTAATGTGCCAGAAGCCTTTCTTCCAGTTTGCCTTGTGTTCCAAGCTTTGCTTTTCATTTATTTGCGTTGGAATATTACATACAAAATGAGCCATAATTAGGTATATTATTCACAAAACAAATGATACTCTATTAAAACTCAAACTAGCATTTTAGTTGGAGTTTTGAAATGGAAAACTTGTGAAACAAGACAACAGATGCCACAATGTGAATTTTTACTATATTTTTGCACTTA